>NC_052123.1:1856389-1862110 GCF_012273895.1 Zerene cesonia | reverse complement strand
AAATTATTTTATAGTTTTTAGTTTGATGTGCTTGAAAAGCGTGTTTTTTAGTTTTTTTAAACTATATTTTATTTATAAATGAGAAATTTTTTGAAAGAATAGAAAAAACTTCATACATACTCGTAAACACGTTGCATAGTAAGTGATGTTAATAATTTACTCCAATTATCCTAACGATAACTTCCATAATATAATCGTTAGCACTGACTAGATTATCTCAATTTTGTTATATGGTAGAGGTGGATTTTAAATGACATTAAATTAAGTCATCCAATGTTTATTCAACGGGTATTACTAGTCATGCGACCTGAGTCTAGCCCTGTGGTATTTTCTAGATACGCTGACTAGAATACCTTGTAATGATAAGGTAAATAGTTGTGGGCGACATGTAGGCCCGGTGGTACTATATTAATTTAATTTTTAAAGCAGTCCCTTTTTATCAATCAATAAACTAACACATATTTTTGAATAAATTTTTAATTTATTTTTAAGAAGTCGCCCTCGAGCTCCCACATATTAAATAACTAATTAAATAAACTAAAACGTAATAAATTGTAAGAGCGAGTCCAAACTTATATAGGACCACAAGGGAGGCTCTCAAAGAAAAAAATATCATGAAAATCGGTTCACCCAGACGAAATTTCTTAGGCAACAAAGCCGAAAAATACCGTAGAATTAATCTTCTTTTTTGAAATACATGAATAGGCTTCATTCAAGCACGCAGATAGTAAACTGTTTACTAAAAAAAATGTGTGATTAATTGCGTATTGGACGGTGAAAATTTGCAGCAAAACTAAATAAAAATTTAGTTGAGATTTTTATGAAAACTTTCCTTTGAAATTTCGCGGTCTAATGAGTTTTGTGGTATTTGCCTTTAGACTAGCAACGGAAAATGAAATTTACCCTTAAAGCGGAAAGATATTTTTATCCAATGTTTGTCTTTACATTCTTTTAACTGACGTCTTTGAAATGAAGGTGCTTATAAAACTTTAACTTTTATATAAACTAAATTGTAATTGCTGTAAATTTTAAATTCAAAAAATGTATGTGTGTATGAAATAAATTATAAATTATAAAACCTTTTTGGTACGTTCGAGAGACGAGTTCGACCTTCTAGGTAGACGTGATTCGGGCAGGCGGGACTGTGCCAAACGTCTACCTATCTCATATAAAAAACTGTATTTATATTGAATTTGTTATTCGATAACTCCGTGGGTTTTCAACCGATTGACGTGATTCTTTTGTTTGATTTGATTTGATAGAGAATTGTTTCTATTGCGCTTCCGCTTCCGTGAGATTTCCAAGTTTTTAGTCTGAAACTATCTCCATACCATTTCATTCAAATCGGTCTAATTGTTCTTGAAATAAGCGAGTTCTAACAACCGTTCAGCTTTATACATTTATATTTTAGAAGTGCATACATTTTTTTGTGCGGAAATCTCACATAGATACCCACGGCCCCGGGAAACGGAGCAGTGTGTTATATCGGATTCCTACCGAATAAAACCCCACCGTGTTCCGACGAGACGCTTCAGAGAAGGTGCCTACAGAACACTAGAAAATATACGCTTTAAAACTGTCCCACTATCATCACTATGCGATACTTTAATCCCATAATACAAACTGTCGCGGTAGTGGGAATGAATTTGTATGAATGCAAATGGTGACCGATGTTTCAGTATAAATGTTAAATAAATGAAGAGGACGCTTTTTCAAACTTTTGAACGCGGGTCAAGAGTTTCATCACTGTAATTAATGGGTCGAGGCGTTTTTAATTTGTTATTACAGCGTTATATGATTATTCAGAAAAGTTTGGTCCAGATCTATTAATCGCATGGTGGTAATGTAGCCTTAATTGTTGTATAGACAAATACAAAAATGTTTTTACAAATCGAACCAATTATTCATAAAAAAGTTCGTTCAAGCAACCTCAAGTTCTGTAATATAATTTTATATTTTTATTTACAAATTTAAAAAACAATAGTGAAGTAGTGTGTGAAGAGAATCAATTTATATCAATGTTATTACCAGTTGCCTACGGTGAGTGAATTAGCCATTTCCTTTTCCTTACCTTTCCTACTCCACCCCTTTATTCCCGCCGTCAATTCTTTCATTCCTTAGCATTTACCCCTTAAAAGCCGACTACACATTTACAGGCCTTACCTTGGCTGATTTATATGATCGTGAGGATCGCGAGGTGGTGATCGCTTACCATCAGGTGAAACACCAAATCAACTGCCCGCTATTTCATAAAAAATAATAATAATCAACTATTAATATAATATAATAATAAAGGTTATTTACATAGTTACATTAATATATGTTAACATACAGATAATATAAGGATGCTCTGTTGAAAATATACTCACAATTGTAAAGACACACATTTTAATGACATTGTTATTTCTGGAAACATTTCGGACTACAACTCGGCTATAATACTCATATACTATGCACATTTTCATGGCGATCGCTGACCGAATATGATGGATGATATCCAACATCCAATCTCAAATATAGAGACGGACTGGATAGTAATCTATGTAATATAAAGATGATTATGATTTTGTTAGGTGAAACGAGTTGAGTCCATGAATTACTGGTAGAATGAACAAAACACATCAAACAGCCGTTGATTTTTATTAAAATGTATGAAATTTTATCGTTTCATTCCAGATTAACACGGACAGAGTCGGGGTGATCGACTAGTCAATACACACGATATATGTTACAGTTAAAACCCGATTCATTTTAGACCTAGTTGTAACTGTCGACATAAATAATAGAAAATTTATAAAAAATAGAAATTAATTTTTTCATGTATTTACGTACTTGAATAGAATAACTGAATTAAATACGTATTAGAGTGAAATAATCGCGTTATAAACATAATAGATATACTAATTGATATCCTTGTTTGTTTTAGGCGTTGAGAAAAACAATCTCGCTAAGAATTCAAGAAGCATATTACTATAGCTTATCCCGTAACAATAGATACTATATTTGCATAACACTCGTAACTGTCCCTTATGACTATCAAAAATGTTATCAAATAAGACCAACCTCTTAATCAGACAGAACATGCTTTAGGCTTTGAAATAACGCAGTAGCTTTTAGAAATTAAAAACTTTTGAACGGATTTTAAACGCGATTTATTCATTATATTATTAGCCCGACGTTTCGAACACTTTACAGCGAGCGTGGTCACGGGGAGTCTCCCCGTCGGGTTAATAATATAATGAATAAATCGCGTTTAAAATCCGTTAAAAAGTTTTTAATTTCTAAATGTATAATACTCGCGTAAAATCAAACACAAGAAAATACTATAATGCAGTAGCTACCGAGTAACCGAGAAATTTCCTAACATTCGCATTTAGAGCTCTTAGATGAATTTGTTTAATACATTTCTGTTCTTGGAAACTGCAGTGGTGAGATGTTGGTGGATTTGTTGATTAGCGAGATATCAAAGAAGCAAGTTTATTTACACTATGTCATAGATGGATAAGTGGTGTGCTTTGGTATACACCTACGTCCAGAAATAAACGGGAATAGGCTGAACTGGTGATGATGTGATGATTTAATAGCACACGTATTTGCTCTGTTAAGACACTTATCATTTGGGGAAATAAAGATCAGTGAAGCCCTTTCGGAGAAATTCAATTACAATCACGGTATTTACACGCTTTTTATTAGCTTCACCTGTATGTTTGTTTGTAACCGACTTCTTTGGGCGCGATTTTGACCCACTTTAAACGGCCAGATTTCGTTCAAACTTTGTAGATTTATTGAGGACCGATGACAATACAGTAATTTGATTAAATTATTCCATTTTTCAATTTGCAAAATATGATAAAAGTGTGTTTTTTAGTTTTTTTAAACTATTATAATATATTATTTGTATTAAATAGTGTAAATTTTTTTTGTATTTATAGTAGAGATTTCAGTTAAAATCTAACTTATTTATTTACTATAATTTATGTAATGAGATATTGTTAAATTTGCTCAATAAAATGAATGGCATTTATATTTAATTTAACTGAATTAACATCGCAATAATTTAAATGTAATATTTAATTGCAAGCAATTTACCTTTGACCTATAAATTGACCTCATAATAGTATAGACAATATTCGTCATATAGTTTTATGTCATAGCGGGTAGCTGAGCTGGTGGTTCGCCTGATGGTAAGCGATCACCACCGCCCATGAATATTCGCACCGGTAGTGTCTCTGCGAATGTGCTTCCCGCTGTTAAGGGCTAAGGATAAGGAAAGGATTAACGACTGGAAAGATGGAATGGAGTGGGAAGTTACAAGAAAAGGACCGGTTCCCCCACTCACCGAACGATACACAGCAGCATGCTATTATTTCACGTCGGTCTAAGGGGGTATCCCGGTGCGAGCTGGCCCAAACCCTGAATAATCATAATCATTTTTATGTAGGTGTTTATACTTAATAAAAATGATTACGGTTATTATTAAGGTCACACATACATACATCCAACTAAAGATCACTGCGGTCTACTTGCTTGAATAATAATTAAGCACCACAGGCAAATGCATAGACAGTAGCTCTTAGGAGCTCTGTCATGTGTCAAGTGGTAAATATCACAGGGAATACGAAATGTAAGGGCGTACTTATATGTAATCTTTATAAGGTTATTTTCTAATTACTCGTCTGCTAGTATTATAGGCGTGACAGAACTTGCGGATGAAACGTAAATCTAAAATATTAAATTCAAAGGTGACTGGCTGACATAGTGATCTATCAACGCACAGCCCGAACCGCGGACGGATCGGGCTTTTGATAAATTCAAACCAAAAGAGGATAAAATAGGGGAAAGTTTGTATCATAAAAATATATTAACACCGCGCGGGCGAAGCTGCGGGCAACAGCTAATTGTTGAAAACGTAATTAGATAATTTACTGAATGGAGCATTAAAGTGAAATAGTTTCTACATTTTGCTTCAAATAAAAGTAATTCACGAGATCAGCTGGCATCTAAAAATGTCATACTGTCTGATGAATTCTGTCATGAATTTTGTAGTCCATGCGAGCGAAGCCACAGGTGGAAAGCTGTACAATTAACATTTAATTCTCAGTTTCACCGTGAGCAAAATAAACAAGAAATGTCCCCTAGCAGCTGAAGTTTCAAAATTTTATTTTATTACTAGAATACCAGGCCACGCGTTGCTGTGGCTAAGTAATAATTAAAAATATTAAGATTATAAATTATTGGCATAATTAATCGAAATAAAAACTATCCTATATCTTAAGTTGGACAAAATTACACATAAAATGCCAAATTTCATCAAAATCGGTTGAGTTGGTGAAGAGTTCATTGAGAACATACATCATGACACTGGATTTTTATATATTAAGATATTGAAGAACTTCCATGAAGTCTTTATTGTCGTATGTACTAAAGTTCTTAATTCATTGTTCATAGCAACAATTATGGATCTAATAGAAAAATGTTACATTTTATGTATCCATTGAATTTATTTTCTGCGATATACAATTCATTTAAAATATTGTTTTGCGCATTTTTACTAATATTTTCGTCCACCATCATTATCATCATCAGCCCATATTTGTTCCCACTGCAGCGACATTATTGTTCAGGCCCCATAATCCACGGCCAAGTGCGGGTTGGTAGATGTCCCATGTCGTCGAACTTTTCTTTCTTCGACATGTCAGTTTCTTCCCGATGTTTTCCTTC
>NC_052123.1:1811032-1855389 GCF_012273895.1 Zerene cesonia | reverse complement strand
TCAAAATAAAGCTACTCACGGATTATTAGCTTGATAGTAATCAAGTGCAAAAATGGGCGATGGATCCTGGACTATCACCGCTTCGAGCAGTGCTGATGTGAATAATGTATAGAAATATTTAAAAAAACTGTTTATTTCTAGCACGCTCTCCGATCTCGAACCCCCTATTCGATTAAAGTCCGAGGTCTTCACCACTGAGCTACAACCGCTAACTACATAACTATAAAACTGTTATAGAATCTACAAGTGTATTGTAATGTATAAATACATTATATCTTATTAAAATAGACAGTGAAGTGTATTAAATTAACTTCCTGAAATAAAAATATATAACAGTATTTATTTTGTTTGCGTAGCTCACACACACACGTCTCTCGACACGTATTTGAAGTCTATGTTTAGTCGACCTTGCATCAATTTATTTCTACGAAATAAAGCGAAAGCTCATGAGTTTATTTAAATGCGTTCTTTATAGGATTTTAGATTATATGTATTTAGTTATTTATATAACGCTACTAGCGGTTCGCCTCGGATTCGCATTCAGTGATAACATACTTCCAACGGTGAAAGAATTTTCGAAATTGGACTAGTATTTTCTGGGACTTCTAACTTAATATTATTAGTATAGATGTTACTAGCTGACCCAGCAAACGTTGTTCTGCCTTACTTTTACATTAAGTAGTATGAAAAATTGATGTTGGCCCATTCTCAGCCCTACCCGATATCAACACAAAATTTCATAAAAATCGGTCCAGCCATTTCGGAGGAGTATATGATACATAACATTGTGACACGAAAAATTTATATATAGATAATATACCCTATACATTTAAATTAAAATATTAATATGTTATACAAGTATATACTTTATGAATGCCTTTAGTTAGTTAAGTTATAGTAGTTAAGTATCCTAGTGTACACGCACCCTTACAAACACAGTATTAAAATATTATCGAGTACTCTTAGTGAGTATTTACACGATATGCTCTTAAGATGGCATTTTATTACTTTTATGGATCAATCTATTTAGTGACTCGATTTCATGTCATTTTTAAACGACTCAAAAAAAGAAGGAGGTTATGAATTCGAATGTATTTTTTACGTTTTTTACCTGGTAACTTTTTACTGGGTGAACCGATTGTAATGATTTTTGTTTTCTTTGATAGCTACTCCCTGGCATGTGGTCCTATTTAAATAGGTCTAATTAGTTTTTCTTTGAAGATTTGCTTCGGCACGAATTGGGGCAGCTCGCACCGGGGAAGTACCACACCCCCACAGACACCGGGGTAAGATAGCAGCGTGCTACTGTATTTCGTTCGACGAGTGGCCTGAGGCCTGTTTCCTACATTTGTCCATTTTTTTATAAATACACAAAATTGGTGGTCGCTTACCATCAGGCGAACCACTTGGTTACCCGCTACATAAAAAAACATCAAATTATTTTCTCTAATTAATAGGAATTCCATAATGACAAGCTTGAAATCTAATAAAGCCAAATCGGAGCACGGCAGTACCCCACCCTCACCAAATCGATCAGAAAAGCGGCACGGTTGTACCTCTTCTCCAATTACTTTGAAATAATAACCATTAATAAGAAAAGTTGCAGCAATATATCGAGGGTATGAAGCTATTAAAACCAACAACAATAATTAACAAACAAATATCGAAGAAATCTTGCTTTTATCCTATCCTACTATCCTATCCTACTAATATTATAAATGCGAAAGTTTGTAAGGATGTGTATGTGTTTGTTACTCTTTAGTAACAAACACATACGTGTTTGTTACTCTTTCACGCAAAAACTACTGAACCGATTGCAATGAAATTTGGTGCGTAGACAGCTGGACAATTAGAATAACATATAGGCAACATTTTATCCTGATATTCCTACGGGATACGGACTTACGCGGGTGAAACCGCGTGGCGCAGCTAGTACTTAGATAAAGCAACTAGAAACTCGTGTTAAATCATCTATGCAAAAATAATTACTCAGGCCATAAATTGTTATGGCATTTACTGTCACGAAAAAACAACGCAAAAATGCGAAATGTCAACCGCGTCATTAAAATTATATGCTAAAAGGCACTTTGTGATGTCAAAATAGAAACAAATTGATTGCGAATTCTTGTTCGTTAACTTTGTTGATAAATATGTCAATGGTGATAATTAGGTGGCTAAATAATTATCTGTTTGGATAATATTATTATATATTAGATATATGAAATGTTAGTTATTTATTTTCTTTTTTCGGATAGCAATATGTATGTGGGAAAAAGGAAATATTTTTTTATTAATGTACTAATTTAATGTACGTACACACAATATATTTTAATATGTCGAATTTT
Source organism: Zerene cesonia (assembly GCF_012273895.1). Classification (NCBI taxonomy): domain Eukaryota; kingdom Metazoa; phylum Arthropoda; class Insecta; order Lepidoptera; family Pieridae; genus Zerene; species Zerene cesonia. The sequence continues at coordinate 1,853,044 of NC_052123.1, read as the reverse complement.
AAAGAACTCTTTGTATTCGCAACTCATAGATTGATCATATTTAAATTAATAAAATAACTAACGTGTTTTCACTGATTATTATTTTTAACAGCCTTCAAATTCTGAGAAGACAAATTTTAAATGCAACCATGAGAAAAAGACTAGCTTTTAAATACAAAATGAGACATCAGAATCGCTCCAAAGTTCACATTAAATTACTACATAATATAAAGCAAAGTCACTTTCTTTGTCCCTATCCCTTATATATTAAATCTTTAAAGCTACGCAACGGATATTGACGGTTTTTTTATAGATAGAGGGATTCAAGATGAAGGTTTATATGTATACACATTATCAACATCTATTAAATTATAACGAATTTAACGCGTGCGAAGCCGCGGGCAAAAGCTAGTAATAAATAAAATACACAAAATACAATCAAAATTAAATTTTAAAAATCTCGGTTTTTGTAGTCAGTTAAAAATTCGAACTTCGGTATTTCCAACTGCAACCTAGCTAACCACAAAACTATATAAGTAAAAAAGCCTAGAGGTACCCCTCAAGGGTTCCCTGAAATATATCTCCATAGAGTAGCTGTATTTGAGAGCATTTCCTTGTAACGATTTCAATGTGGCAAGGATATTTCATATTTTGCCGTATTTTCGTAATTTATGTTTATCAACTCGTCCCGGGTACAACCCGGATGACCTTCATAATAATTCACTTAATAGACTGAGTAATAAAATTAATTTGAATTGAATTTTCATACCATCCAAACTTAACAGACGGTTTTATTTATAAGACTTAGTGTTACCTGTATATGCCTGAAGGGCTTAGCCTAGCCTAGCCCTAGGGTAACTCTAGAATTACTTATATAAAATAAATGTGTATCAGATTAGTTTACTAGACGTAAACTAGTCTAGTGATCAAAGGAATAAACAGGCAGTTCTGGGTTTCTAGTGGGAAATTTTTTTATCCAAATGGGTTCAATGGCTTAGGCTTGAAGAAGATACATACATATAAACTTACATTCGCATCTCATAAAAATGAATCGCCAAATAATTTAAACGGCTTAATTCTTCTTTAACCGCTTGTGTTAATGGAAGGTCATTATGGCGAGATAAAACGTACCACGGACGGAGCCGGGGTAGGAGTTTAGTAGTAACAACAACAACATTCATATTCTATTTTTCTTCATCAAAACGATGGCTCCTGTGATCATCGTTAATCATAATATTACAGCATACATAATATATTATGAAGCGAGTTGTTTTTACAAAGGCCCTCGTAAGGCTGAAAAGTTCGTTCATACTCCGGTCACGCAATGTCTTGGTAGTTGCTTGATATATCATAAAACTTATAAAAGTTTTGTAATAGTGTAACAAATGGTTTCGTTGTGTTTGCAACCCTGGGCTGGTGCCTAGGCAAGTTTTCTGGGAGACTAGAAACAGTGGGCGTTTTAAGGTCTTTAAATTTAGTTGGATTAAATATGAAATGGCCGCGTGGTCCTAATAAATTTTCAGGGTACAAACTTTCATACCCTATTTTATCCCCTTGGGGGTAGAATTTATCAAAATGCTTTTATAGCAGATGCCTACGTAATAACATCTATCTGTATGCCAAATTTCAGCCCGATCCGTCAAGTGGTTTGGGCTTTGGGTTATATATATATATATATATATATATATATATAGTGTTTCTAATGTTTCAGGTATATGTGTTAAAAACAACTATTAATACTTTATCGTATTATATTACGCAAGATAACAATGGCGTCACTAACAACGCAAAATCAAATTCGGTCTTGTCAATGGTCAAGCCGGTCACACGATCCATTCTTTATCCCAAAGTTAATTTGTTATAAAAACATTTTGCTTGAAATTTCACCATTTCACGCGAACCCGCTGCTATAACACTGAAAGGGAAGGAAATGTAACAATATACCGACTTCTCCTTTGTTCTTGTAACGTTTTCATTTATGTCAGTTAAAAAGTTTGAATGCTACGCAATTTCCGGCTCGCCTACTCTGTGGTTGGATGTTACTCACTACTCTGTGGCGTGATTTAGGCGCGAAACTAATTTAAGTTTGCACTACAATTTGTTATAATTCACACGAATGTGATGTTTTGTTTTTATGAGGCACTCGGTTGGTACTCGCGTGGTAGTTACATAATGTAGTTATTTATGTAATTGTAGTTTGTGTAACTATGCACGTCTAAACTGATGAACAGATTATGATATAAATTTTTGAAAAATTCTGCGGAATAGAATTATGTTTTTATTTTATAATTACGTCCTTCACAATAACATGGAAACGCCTGAACATGACACCTGAGTATCATGTTTTATAACTTCAGTAGTTGCGCCTCGCGGTCCTATCCCGTAGGAATATCGGGATAAAAAGTTGCCTGTATGTAATTCCAATTGTCCAGCTGTCTACGTACCAAATTCCATAGCAATCGGTTCAGTAGTTTTTGCGTGAAAGAGTAACAAACACACACATCCTTTCAAACTTTCGCATTTATAATATTAGTAGGATTGTATTTTAATCTAGATAAATTAAGGTTTGAAACGTCATGGGTCATCGCACGATAGTAAATTACGTAGAGCGTAGCAGTAGGGCGAAGTAATGAAAGCGGATGTCACGCAATAATGTTAATTACACGGAAGCAAAACCACGGGTAAATAGTATGTTTAACATTACTATACTTGAGCAGTGGCTCACTGGTTAGGGCCGTTAAGTACACGATCTATATGACAAAGCTAGCAGCGCTTAATACAACATAATTAATATTATATAAAGCTAAATACCTTAGAACGGAAAGGCATTGATATAATCTACATTTTGGCAAGAGGTGACATAAATGTGAAAGTTAGTTTGTTTGTATCTTTGTCCTTTAATCACGCTAAAACTATGTAACGGATTTTGATGAAATTTGGTATACAGACGGGGTATGAGCTGACTTGGGTGATACGACATTTTAATCCCGATTTAATGCTCTTTTAGGATAAAACAGGAATCTTGTTATCCGGGTGGAGCCCGGACGAGTGCCTAGTAATTGATAACATGATGATATATGTTACCGTTTAAATACTTTAATAAATAAGAAACAAATACCATAAAAAAATAATTTATTTTCATCAAAGCACTAAAGAAAATATTCTTTCATATAAATAAAAACCAACACAATGTAAAAACGTTTTTTCAATAACATACCGAAGTTGTAATACAACACAACTAACAGAAGTAAATGCAAAGCAGTCTTAATATTATTGCCCAAAAAGTAAGGTCTCAAGAATAATCTAATAAAATAACACAAGCCAGCGAACGTAGATATAATTCTGTTACAACTTTGATCCTCTTCGTAAGTACACTTACTCGCATGTAATATAGACGATATTATATTTTTTCACACACTTATTTATTTATTTATGATACCTTATTGTCGTTGGCCTGTTCAATCTTTGACAGATTATATAATACTTAGGTGACTCCGTACGTAATGAATACTCATTCCTATGGATCCAGTCAGCGACGCCGAGAGGGTGACGTGGTTCCTGGGAGAACCCACGTTTCCTTAATCTATCCCAGGCAATGCAATACTTTATTGTACAAAACAGAATATGGCACAATGTATATAAACATAATATGGCACAATGATATTTTGTACAAAAGGCGGCCTTATTGCTAGACAGCAATCTCTGCCAGGCAACCTGGTAGGAAAGGAAATGCAAGAGGTTTTAGGGTTAGTGCAAAAAAACTAAAAAATATATCGAAGTATGAGAAAAAAAATAATGAAATACACATGTTTTACATAAATACTATATAAAAATATATACTCATACAATATAATACATAAACTATACTAGATATAACTTATATTAGCTACACCTGTTTGTCTGTAACCGTTTCTTTTAGACTCAATTTCGACTCACTTTGAACGGACAGATTCAATTCAAACTTCGTACACTTATCAAGGATCGGTGATAATACAATAATGAGTCTAACTTATCGATTATTAGATAGTGGGACGAGCTGGACATTTACTGTAAAGATTGGCTCAAAATTTCTCTCAATAGAGAGTCCACATCTCATCAATCTACTGAGGTGAGAGAGGCTTTTGCCCAGCAGTGGCCAGCCATGGCTGATGGCTGAGGATCTTATTATCCTTATTAGAGTTAAAGTGTAAAACATCCATCCATACTTACAAACTTCTGCGTTAGAAATATTTGTGTATTTGTAGATTTGTGTACGTTAAAAATCAGTTGAGAAGTCTTAAATATAAAAGCCTATTCAGACTACAATCAAACCATAAATAGACAAACCTATTTTGCTTTTATTCTTAAAATAAATGATCAATATGGAGCTAGATGTATCGCTCGCAAAATACTGAATTTCCCTATTGCACAGTCGGCGCTACTAATTCGATTGCTGCGCTGTCTGCCCCGATAATGTAATTATGTCTATCATTTCAGCATGCTCCATTAATATTCTTTAATTAGCTAACTTTTCAATTAATATCTCCGTCATTTGAATGGGAATTATTTATTAACGTAGGTTGGTTTTTTGGTACTTGATTATTTCCATATATGTATACTTCTATACTAATTATGCAAAGCTAAAAAAGTCGTTTCAACTCAAAATTATGTATTTGTAATAAATAAATAAAAAATACTGTTTTGTGGCATCAACACTTTGTACTATCATTTTTCACTTTGAAAACAAAAATCACAGCGTATTCTATATGAAAATCACATTAATTAAAATCGTTAAATTTTTGCTTTTACTGTGATTCAAGTTGTCAAAAGTATGAGTCAATTATTTATTTGTGTGCATAAAACATTTTTGCTACTCAAGCACAGTGAAATGAAAAATAACTAATAATTATAAAATATATAACTAATGATTATAAAAAAGATTCAATATTTCATTCCAGTAGCGTATAAAATAGAATTTTCTCAAACAATATCAAATTAATTGACATCACAGTTGAACTAAGAATAAAACACAGGTTCAAATAACCGTCCCATTTTCATGCCAGCTGTGTACACACACGTCATGAGTGTTGCAATGTGCTAAGTTCCGCAGTAAAGCGAGGAAACGGGCGAGCATCTCCAGTTTTATGCGATATCCTCACGACACTGTAAGTAAAAGTTGTTGGAACGCCAGTTTCGGAAGTCTATGGAGAATGTATTGAAATGGGTCACTGCGAGATTAGATTTGTGTGCGACTAGATTCGACTGCGACTTCGCTCGCGTTTTGCTTTAAATTGACGGATTATCATTGATCATACAACTATTTGTCTATTGTAAGAGCTTTTCTATTTATCAAATAAACGCTACTCGCTCTGGCTTCACCCGTGGTACATATATATCACATGTCACTCAGTGAAGTTGTAGCTGTCTAATGGTGAAAGAATTTTTGAAATCGGTCCAGTGGTTTTTGTGTGAAAACGTTACGAACATACAAAAACACAAAAGATTATGATATTTGTGTAGAATTTTTAGACGAGAAAAGCCTATTTGCTATTAAATTGTATTTTACTTCTAAAATGCTTAAAACGGACTCATTTATAACGGGATTAGAGGATATATGATAAACTTCCGATATCGAGGGATTTATAAGGGTACATAATATTGAAAATATTAGCCATTTCACATTTGATATATTTGTTCAAAACGACCTTTCGTAATAATTGGTTCAGTGTTTTACGCTAAAAGTTTAACTTAATTATATGATTGCATTGTGAACAAAAAATGCTTACTAATAACATAAACTAGCCGTCCGCCCTGGCTTTACCTGTACTGCTGCTACGGTTTTCTCTCCTTAAAAAACGAACAAAAATTTCAATATTGGTCGAGCCGTTTTTCGCTTAGCAACACATTTTTTTTATATTTTAGCTTTTATAGATGTAAAAGTGTGTTTCTTTGTTTGTTTGTTCTTCTTTCATGTTTAACGGATGGCAACATTTCATTTCCAAAGCCATTTATATTAAATGTAGTCGAGCACGCAAGAAAAAAAACAAGCAATCATCAATTATTATCTTCATGATCATAATATATCATACTTTAATATTCCTATTACTCTTTATATGGTAAAACGATTTTTTCTAGTATTAGATATGAAAACAAATTTACCAATGAGCTCCTAGACTATAAAAATAAGATGACTTGACACCGCACGGCCACCCGCGAAGTCGATACATGCAGGAAGATCCACGACTTGATTATGCTAGACTAATATTAATGTAATTTCTATCTAGATTTTCCATTCTAGGAAAACGTGTATAATTAGAGCTAGGGTTGCCACCTAATGGAAGGTATGTGCGTTTTTTAACGTTTTAAACTGTAATAACAAGGAAAAAGAGGAATATTCATATGGTAGTGATGCGTTTCGCCATGGTCACCATCATCATCATCACCACAGCCCATTTTCTGCGTGGTTACAAAGAGAGAGAAAGACTAACTAACAAAAAGACTAAAACACTTTCATATTTATAATATCAGCAAGGATATTGTTATATATAATATTATTTTTTAGTTATGATAGTAATCATAAATTTAGTTTAGAAACTAAACAACAAACCTTAATGAATTAATTATTTTTAAATCAACTAAATTGTCTCACTCGCTTAGGTATAGAGTACACGTAAGGCAATTATTTAATCGTGGCGATTCTTATCAGGATGATAAGATAATCCCATAAAATTGCCTTGTCATCGATTCTTAATAAGTGAACAAAGATTGAATTAAATCTATCCGTGTAAAATGGGTCAAAGTCGAGTCTGAAGTTTACATAGAAGTGAAGATACTAAAAGCGTGATAAAGATACAAAGAAGAAAATCTCCTGTTCAAAGCAAAAGCATACGTGTGACAACCCTAACAATATGGAAATCAAAGCATATGCTATTTGTTAGTTCTACGCTGTGAAATAAGAGAAAATTTATTAGCACTATTTCATAGCATCTTAAATGTTCTTGTGTGTTTAAACTAAAACAGTTTAGAATGTTTACAGATTGTTTGGACTTTAAAATTTTACTACTGATATATATTATACTATATACTTCACTTACATATATTATAAATATATATTAAGCAATTTTTTAATATAGAATATAATGAGCACACATCTTCTGAATTAGTGTAAATTATATCTGAATATTAACCGATGGGATTTTCATTAAATCAGATATAATATGTATAATATAAACTTAACTAGCGGTGCGCGCTGACTTCGCCCATTATACGTATACAGTCACAAGAATCACATTCATATCCAACGGTGAAATAATTTTTCAAATCGGTCCACTAGTTCTTGAGATAAGCGCGTTCAAACAAACTCTTCAGCTTTATATAACTACAAGCTGCTTCAACGACTTCATCCGCGTGAAATTACAGTAACTCGCAACGAATGAAGCGGAAGCTCTCAATAGGATAACCCGATTATGATTATAATCCCCCGATTTTGAAACATTCTTCATTGGTGCTCCTCTCCTATTGGACTTAGCGTGAGGATACAACCTATAGCCTAACCTTCAATGAATGGGCTATCTAACACTGAAAGAATTTCAGAAATCGGACCAATATTACCTGAGATTAGCGCGTTCAACCACACAAGCAAACAGACTCTATTAAATTAGTGTATTAAATATAGATATTGTTGAATAGGTGAGACCCTGACTCCCCTTATATAATCATGTGAATACCAATGATAATGACAGGTTATTATGCTAATATACAATTAATTATAATATAATAACTGACCGATTATGTCTAACTAGCTGCGCCCCGCGGTTTCACCCGCGTAAGTCCGTATCCCGTAGTTGGGGTAAAAAGTTGCCTATATGTCATTCCAGTTATTCAGCTATTTACGTACACAATTTCATTGCAATCGTTTCAGTAGTTTTTGAGTGAAAGAGCAACAAACACACACATCTTTACAAACTTTCGCATTTATAATATTAGTATGATAGGATTAGTAGGCTACGATAGGAAGTAGGATGATTAAATCTAGGTCAGCTTATAGACTATTTTAACACATAATTTTATAACAGTGTACTTTAATTACACACGCTTTTATTAGCTTCACCTGTAAGTATGTTTGTATGCAATCGATTCCTTTAATTTTATTTATTTTATTTATTTATTTAGGTTCATCAGCTGTTGTTGCATAAACATTTTCTCTCAGTACAAAAAAAGTCTAGTATTATACATTATATGCACAACAATTAAAGATAAACACAACATTCAACAAAAACAAACAAGTATAACTAAGGTAATATCTATAAATGACAGATAAGTTTGAATTTATTCATATTAACATTTTGTGATTATATAACACTATGTGATTAACAGCAAGTATATTATGTGAGTATAAAATAACAATTAGAGATAAGATGGACTTAATGCCTTAAATTTTGACCCACTTTAAACGGACAGATTTAATTCAAACCACGTAGAATTATTTATTATTTTTTTTATTTATTTATTTGGTCAACCAACACTTGTTTACAGTGATTTTCAAGAATAAATAGTATATTATAACAAATATTCTTGTGAAAAAGTAACAATTAATTAAAGGTTAACACAGCATGCACAAATTAAACAGAGCTTTTTCTTAAACTAGTAACAAAAAGTTATCAAGGTTTGGTGACAATGCAATAATTTAATGGGTATATTTTATTATTTTGATTAGGATTGCCAGGATTAAATAATTTCCTGGTGTATACTCTGTGTATGAGCAAATGAGACAATTTTGTTGATTCCATATAAATTTTAAATTCAATAAAGCGTGCTTTCAGTTATTTTAACTATATTTATTTATTAATGTTTATTTAGTTTCATTAGTGGTGTAGAAAATGATGTCAACAACATTATAATATATAATACTAATACACCACACACGACCATACTCGTGTACAATATTTTTTAATTATGTATAAACGAAACTGATAGTATTGAATCTTAAAATATTACTATGCTCAATAAAATTTACATTTTCTTATTACGACTACAATCTCCCAAGGCTATTATTGAATACTTGGTTAAAATTTATCGACTAACATAGCAATATGTCGGAGTACCCGCTCGGATATTAACCAACGCAAGCGCATGAGTTGCGCTTGGCCATGTCCGTTGGGGCGGGCAGGCATTCAAGTATTGAAGCTCGTGCCGAGCGGACGTGTCTGTTCGAGTCCTGACACAAGTTTGGGTTATAATTTGTTATATAAAGTGAAGAGATTTCTGAGAATTCAGTGAATTTTGTTGTTATTGTGAGTTTAAATAAGTAATAAATAATAAGAGCTTAATAAGTGTTAAATTCCGTTTGTGTATTTTGCTGCTCCAAGTTACCCAAGATGCCCAATGCGAAGATATAATCAGCCCACTGAGCCCTATACTCCAACCTCAGCTGACATGTATAAAAACGTCACCTGTAAAACGTCAAAAGACAGTTAACTAGCACACATTTTTGATATGGTTGTTATATATGATATTCAACCAATTTTACCAACGATTGAGATATCGAACCTAAGTCTATTAAAATTTAAAAATTGCCTCGACCATAAAGACCGGCTTCGCTTTTCAATAATCCTCATAAATAATTTACTGACCCGCTGACGTTGCATTATTCATTCCTTATCCAGCCATGTCATTTTCACGCGCCATTTTTAAAAGATGATTCAGTTTTGACTTGTAAATTTGAAGCTTACTATTTTAGGTTAGAGTTTAAAATTGATGATCACGAAAACGAGGAGGTTCAAAGTCCATTTTACATACTAACGTGTCGGTTAATACAGAGCGCATGTGAAAATGCTGAAGCAAGAGGAAACAGTGTTTAAAATATTAAACTACTTTTCATAGTATTTATGACGTGATTTTATATTGAATGAAATGAATATGTTTTCTTATTTCTTAATTTCCTTTAGGACAATGCAATAATTAAATATATAAAAATACCAATTATGGTTTCCCTGGAATATTTTTCCATAAATGAGCACCAAGTTCTCTTTTAGCACAGATAGCATCATGCCCATATCATAACTGCTAGTCTACTATTCTCATCATCAGCTCACAGCTGTTCAAACTGTAGAGACACAGGCCTATTACTAGGGTCAGGTCATAATCCGCCACGGTGGCAAAGTGCGGGTTGGCAGACGCTACATGTCGTCGAAATTTTAATCTTTGGATACGCCAGTTTCATCACGATGTTTTCCTTCACCGTTTCAAGTAGTTGCGAAGTAGATGATACTAAAAAAACTGTTCCTTTCTTTCACACGCTTGTGATCCAGTACTCCAGGCTACAAGAACCTCCGAATGTCGAACTTACACCACTAAGCCATTAGTCTAGTCTACTGATCTATTCAGAAGTAAAGGAACTTGAATCATATGTATTGCGACATAAAGTTTAATGTTGAACTGAGCGCAATGTAGACCGAAAGCCTCAGCAAGTAGTCTGCATTTCCAAAGCTGAATTTAATGTAAATTTTTATTTTTTCACAGTTATCAATTTACTGGTAAAATGATGAAGTATTGTGATAACCCGTGCGACGTAGCGGTCCTCTGAATAACGTGATTTATGATATTTTGATGCTAGATTTATTTGAAATTGTAGTTGCACGTTGATATAACTGAGTTTGTTCTACTATAAATTACTAGCTTTCGCCCGCGGTTTCGCATGCGTTAATCTATATATATAAAAATGAAACCCGTTTTCCTTGGTCACGACATCAAGCGTGAATGGCTGGACCGATTTCACTAATTCTTTTTTTGTTGTATTTGTTATTATTAGGAGAAGGTTCGTACGGAAAAAAATATTAAGAAAATCTCTCAGAAATATTGAATAATGTACATTTAATTTTGCATATTAAAAAAAACGCGAATAACAAATGTCAATGTCATTCACAGCCATAGATTATATTTATATAAGGAGTTGAAATAGGGAGATGAAAGCGATATAACCGAATACCACGCGGGCGAAGCCGCGGGCGAAAGATGGTTTATAATATTAATAAGAATGTATAATATTGGTATGACGGCCACTTTGGTACAGTGGTTAACACGTGAGCGTAGAACCGAGGGGTCCTGGGTTCAATTCCCGGTGGGGACGCACAAAAAAAAGGTCTCGGTCCGGCAGGACACAGAAGGCTGATCACCTACTTGTCCCTAAAGAAAATCTATCAGTGAAACAGATGTAAATCATCTGCCCCATACCCACTAGAGGACACGGGACTTCACTTATAATATTGGTAAGCTACATAAATCTTTTATAATTGGTTTCATATTATCAACTACATTCCAAAAGACTCCAATGAGACCGTCTGTCTGTCGTGACTTTAAAAAAGGTAAATTGCAAAAGGTTCCGCGGAACTTGGCGAGTTAAACAAAAGTGGGTGACTTGGAAAGTTGTCTTAAGTTAGCGGGTAAGTGAGTTACTAAGTTACAAACTCAGCTTATCTCGGAGTGCCAATACAAAAACGCGGCAGTGGTTTCAGGTTCAATTGTTTTGAATATGCGATTAATTTTTAAACGAATTTTTTGCTTGTCATAGTATAAAGTCGCTTGCATCTGTATGGATGTATGCTTAGATCTTTAAAACTACAACGGGTTTTGATGGTTTTACTAATGGATATTTACTTATATTTCTTTATCGCTCTTAAAGAAAAGTAAAAAACTATATAATAATAACTATATAAAATAATAAAATTGCATTATAAACAATTGGCGGTCTTATCGCTATACAGCGATTTCTTCCAGACAACCAGATAAATAGACAATGATTCAAGAAGAAGGTTTATACGTATGATAACATCTATTATAGTCTGAATTTAACGCGTGCGAAGCCGCAGGAAAGCTAGTAAAATATAAATAATGGTAGAAGTTCAATCATGAGGCCATACCAGGGCGATGCCTTACCACTCAGTCACCCATGATCCCGCCTTAGCAATTTAATTACTTCTACTCTTTCGGTTCACCCGCCTACGGGGCACCCCACGCCATGGAAGTTTTTATTTAAATTGCCATTAAAAATTATGATAATAAAAATATGCTATTGAAACGTTAAAATTATAAATTTCTTTATATAACTTAATTTATTTATCAAAACTCGCTTCGAAGTTGGTTTAGTTTTTTGTGAAAAATAATTATTCACACCTCTTAATAATGAGAACACTAGCTCGAGTTTCACCCCCGTAAGTGCTTATCCCGTATGAATATCTGGATAAAAATTTGCCTATATGTTATTCAAGTTGTCCAGTTGACTACATACCAAATTTCATTGCAATCGGTTCAGTAGTTTTTGCGTGAAAGAACAACAAACACACACACACCCTTACAAACTTTCGCATTTATAATATTAGAAGGATTAATAGGATGAAGCAATAAATAAAAAAATACATTAATAAACAAAAACACATCTAAACTAAATAAATATTACAAAGTGGAAAATTTTTTATGTCCTGTAATGTTTTTACACCAAACCACTGGACCGATTTCAATAATTCTTTCACCATTAGTAAGCTGAACTTCACTCAGTGATATAGGCTACTTATATACCACGGGCGAAGCCGGGGCGAACAGCTAGTTAGAGATAAAGAAACTAAAATCGCGATACAGAAGTTCTTACTGAGAGAAATTAAATTACGTGGCAGTTGAAAGCTTTTAAAGAAATAAAAGTTTTACAATGTTGCCTTCTTTTATTTAACCTCTCTCGCAGTTGGATATAAAGTGTTGGTTTAAAAGTTTGAGTATTGCTGTGGATTTTGATTATTACATATTTGGTATAACATGGACCGCCTCCTTGGTATAGTTAACGCGTGAACGTAGAACCGAGGGGTCCTGGGTTTGATTCCAGGTGGGGACGCACAAAAAAAATGACTCGGTCTAGAAGGACATAGAAGGCTGATCACTTTCTTGTCCTTAAAGAAAATCGATCAGTGAATCAGATGTACATCATCTGCCCCATACCCCACTAGGGGACATGGGGCTTCACTTTTATAACATGGTTGGTCTACGCGGTTGCAGCTGGACGAAACTGCGGACAAAAGTATGTATTGTTCATTTGTTGTTTCGTTATGTAAGCTACATCAATGCCTAGTGAAAAGCAGTCGTGGCTCAGTGGTAAGGACATTTGACTCAACATCGACAAGTCGACAAGTCGGGGGTTCGGGACTTTTTTGTTTGTGACGAATAAACTCTTAAACTGCTGGATCGATTTCGAAAATTCTGTCACCAATAGCATTACACTATCACACTTATATCATAAACTAACTTTTGCCCGCGGCTTCGCACGCACCAAATTCGGAGTAGTTTAATATCTTTAAAAAAGAAACCCGTCAAAATCCGTTGCGTAGTTTTAAAGACACAGGGACTGAAACACTGACTGAGCGACTTTGTTTTATACTATGTAGTGATATGAAAGTTTGATTAAATATTTATCCGTCAATTACGTTGAAACTACTGAACGGATTATGATGAAATTTGGTAAAGAGACTATTCGGTATTTGGGTATTAGCTGACTTGGGTGACAGGATACTTTTATCCCGATTAAATGCACCCTTGGGATTAAACAGGAATTATGATAAACGGACCGATCCGATACGAGCGTGTTCTATATGATTCCTACATGACATAGGACTATATCAAATAACGTTGTGGCTGCAAAAAAGGCCCTGGCTCAGCATAATGTAGGAAAGTCCCTACAATGCTGATGATTCTGCCAAACACCCCAAAGTCTAGTTTGCGCCTCTAGGTTGGTAAATGAATATGTAGAAAGATATATAGAATAAATAATAATTAATGTAAATAAATTGTGAGGATAAACTACACAAAATACAAAGAAAGAGATAAATTACAGAAAATAAATAAATAAATAAACATATTAAATCTTAGGTCAGGTAAATGAATAAAATTAAATATAGTATATAGGAATATGAGTTAAAATTAAGGATACGCATAATAGTTCCAAATCAATTTGAATTTGAATATCAAATAAATATCAAATTCAAAATTTGAATTTGATATATTTTATTCTTTCATCTCGGGTGGAACCGGGGCGTCCGTCGTTAATTACCAACACACAGCACAATGAGTTCAATATCAGAGTGAATAAACTCAGAACACGTGTAGGTTGAAATTTGTAAATACCAGTATATCCAATAATGAGAATCGTTCTGAAATAACTCCATATTAAAGTCAACAATGTGGGCCATTGATCCAATGAATCACACTAATTTACGAGTAAATACTGGAATAATTAATTCGAAAGAATTGATATAATCCAGGTGTTAGAGTGAAATGGTGTCTGTAATTGCGTCAATTACCGATAAAATATTTTTATACTTTAACTAGCTGCACCCGGCAAACGTTGTTCTGCCTTACTCTTACCCTTTAGGGGTATGAAAAATAAATGTTGGCCGATTCTCACACATACCCAATATGCACACAAAATTTCATCAAAATCGGTCAAGCCGTTTCGGAGGAGTGTCAACGAAAACTGTGACACGAGAATTTTATATATATAGATTTTAGTGCGTTTCAACAACCAACATAATCGTCAATAGTCGGCTTTGATAACAAGACAAATTAGATTGAATATCTGAAAGAAGACAGTGAAATCTCTTATCGTTTAAGCGTTATCATTGAAACATGGTTTCGTAGAGAGAAATTATACTGTAGTTCTTCTATAATGCGAGAATTTGATACATAATAAAGCATCAGCTTGTACAATTACCTCATTTAAAAGATAGCCATGGACATACTTGAATGAAAGAATAACAGCTTTGAAAACATTAGTCTCATAAAAAAAATGTTTTTTTCTTTTCTTTTTGATTCATTGTATGCTTTTTTTTCTGTTATGATCTGTTGTGTGTGTATGTCTGTGTCGAAATAAATGTTTTTCTTTCTTTATTACATTATTTCAACTACAATACATGTGACATTCATTTTCACAAACACAAAACTGCACTTTCCTAGAGCTGATCTAGACAATGATAAAGGCAGATAATATATATACAGGCAGTATTTACTATGGACCATATATTCTCACTAAATCAGACATGACACAAAGTTCAAATGCATATATGTATGAAACTAGTATCTCGAGAACTGTGAAATAAGAAAATATCGAATACAAGAGAACCGTTTCAGTTTATTTCGAGTTTAGACAGTTGTAACACAGATCGAGTCACGTACGACTGTGATTTCACTGTTCCAAATCACTGCTATTATTTAACTGTGATTTTTTAAATCGTTCTAGAAACTTCGAACGCTGATAGAGATGAAATTGCAAATCATTATACGAATGAGTTTTAGTCGTGACTATGATTATAGCATACTGGAGTTCAAATATTTGTTTTCAAATAAAATTGAGATTTTCAAAAGTTGGTTAGATTTTTATTACAAGTTTTAAGAATTTTCTTTTTGCTTATTAGATTATGTTAAATTTAGCACATATAAATCAATTATTAAATAATTACGAACAAAAACAGCCACTTTTTTTGTTATAATATTACAGACAGATTTATACGAGTTAGAAAATTATTACTTTTTCTTTGTATCAATAAATATTTATTTGCGTTTCTCTATTCTATAATGCACATGGGATATTGGATGGATGTATGTATGGTACTTATTTAGTACCTGGTTGGGTATGGTATTCTAAAGTAGCTAAGTTACATCCCTTACATTTATTATAACTATGTTCCCTTAAATAAAACAAATGCGTTACTAAGGAACAATTTGAACAGTAGAGTTACTGAAAAATAACGTTATAGTTATAATTAACAGTTATTTATAGTAACACATCCCTAGCTAGACAGCGTCACATAGACATGATACACTTCATTTGAAATGTTCATGGCGTGTTTCCTATTTGAATATCATTGTTTATTTAAAATATATATTCTATGACAAATATAAAATTTATAATTAACAAGGGTCACAAATCAACCAGTCAGGGGGTCAATGTGGTATCCACTGAAAATCAGTGGAGAGTCTGAGTTCCTTTAATGGGCTTAGACTCTTATACACTGAGTGGATCTCCCGTTTATGTGAGGTTTCTTTAACGTTTTGTAAATCAGATTATATTTTATTAACTTTAGCTTATGTAAATAAATGTATTTTCCTTCTTTCTTTCAAATATTGTGTAAATAAGAATGATAATCGTAATTTAAATACGTCATAACCTAGAAGTTGTATATTTTTACCCAATTGCAACGAATTACAAAACGTATAACCATATTAATTGAAATCACTTGTAAACATCAAGTTACTTGCCAATACAAATTCGTCTCAACAACTGCGCCTTGTTTAAGAAACAAAAAGCCGCGGAGCCGTTGTTAGTGCAACATTATAATGCGTTATTTAGCGAAAAGTACGTATTATTACGTACTAAGGAAAAATTTACACAGCTGCTCGTGAATTTAATGTGGGTACATTAACAATGCCCACTTTAGTCAACTTTTAACACCTCTTAAATTTTAAAAAGAACGCAAACATTTAAGAATGTACAAATATTTATTTAGAGTAAGCGGAAATATACGCTTGTTGCCCAATGGCACAGCGGTTAATACATTGTCTTGGCATTTTGAGGTTCTGAGTTCAGAGCTGATTGATTGTTGAGACTGTCTCTTTTGCTATTTTCCAAAGTGTCTCTTAATAAACTGACTTGAAAAAAGGAGGAGGTTATCAATCCATTGTGTATTTTTTTTGGCTTTGTTACCTTAGAACTTTTGACTGCGTGAACCGATTTGGTGATTATTAATTCTTTTTTTAACAGCTGGCGTCTTCCATTTGGTCTAGGTTTAGTCTAGGTCTGGTAATGTAAAGGCGAGTTAGATTTTTTTAGAACGATTATTTCCATATAAGGATTTAAGGCTTATAGAATCGATCACATTCGAAAACTATAACACACGATACACCAGTAACTCCTTTAATAATATACATAAAGTAAAATTTATTTTTAATTTTATGCATAATATGGGGGTTTATCCTTTAAAAAAACAAAGACTATAGTCGGCCAAATGATACACTTTCCCTAGCCCCTAAATCTTATCTTTTAACCTTACCTCTATAGAAATAACAATCAACGGCCACTCCATAGCTTTATTGTTCCAATAGCCGTCCAATATTTATAGCAAAATATTTACCTTTTCACTTAGCCAAGTTTAAAGCAAACACTTTGTTCTAACATCCACAGTGGAGTCAAAGCTTAGAGGCGTTACGAATATCGAAGGTTAAAATCTAGACAATGATTTAACTTAAAACATAATTTCAAATATAACCTAAGGTCGTATACTTACACTAAAAATTGTTTTTATCTTACCATCTTCTGAACATATCTTTAGATTTTTATATACTCTGTGGGGATGACGGATCACATTTTAAAAATAAAAGAGGAAATTGAAATAATTGTATTACTCTTATTGAATATAATAAATGTTATTTCTTTTAGGTGAGTAATCAATATTTATTTTGTGAGAAAATATAAATCTAAGATTGTAAGGTCATAATTTAGTTAATTAATTAGAAAAGTGATTTGTGACACCACTTGTAACTCGAGAACGGGTGAATCGATTTGAATGATATTTTATAGTATAGTTGACTAGGATTAAGATGTAACTTTAAATTTAGCTCAATTCACAACGTACAAAATACGATGACGATAGGCTCCAACGATTTTCATGAAATTTAGTACATGGGTTTCGGGGGCGATAAATCGATCTAGCTAGGATTATTTTTTAGAAAATGTCATATTCGTGTTTAAACTAATTGCACTCAGATTCATATTTTTTTGTTATTCTGTCGGTAAGATCGAAAAATATTTTATTCATCATTTTATTAGTATGTAATTCGTACTTTAATATAATTTCCAAAAAACACAATTTACAAAAAAAAAAAAACAAAAAAAAAAAAAATACCGAGCAAAGCTCGGTCACCCAGGTACTATATAATAAACCGACAAAAGTCTGTGTTTTTGTCTATCGCTTATTCCTCGACCTAAATATCACGTAAATAGCGGCAAAGTCTCGAATATCAAAGCGAAATCCTTTGAGATGCGACACGTGCCGAAACTGGGAACTTTCAATACAATTATTGATAGACTTTTCCCCTAATTTAGAGGCAAATATTTACCCATGGAATAGGCGTAAATCCCGTCGCTGTTATGATCCGGTGTATTGCTCTTGCGCTTTTAAGATTTCCTTTTATCCAGCTAAGAGGTGTTTTTAATTATCCACGTATTGCCGCATGGCTAAAACTGATGGACCTTTTTGATTCATTTCTGAATTACTTTAATATGGAAGTATGCGTATACCTACAAATTAAAAAGCAGTGGTGGCTCAGTGGTGAGAACCTCGAACTTCAAAATCGATAAGTTCGGTTTGGAGACCGGGCGAGCGTGCAGAGAGTAAACCGATTTTTCAAATTATGATATGGTGAAGGAAAACATCGTGAGGAAACCGGCATGTCCAAGAATCAAAAGTTCCGACGACATGTGACATCTGCCAACCCGCATTTGGCCAGCCTGGTGGATTATGGCCTAAACCCTCATAGGAGGCCTGTGTCCCAGCAGCGAGAACGTGTATGGGCTGATGATGATGATGATGGAAGTATGCGTTATGACATCCATTTAAATCCGACGGAAATGTATCGCATGTTAATATTGGCTGTGCTTTGACTTAGATTTACCCGTGAAGTATCACCATTACGGTATCACCAATTTTTGTGTTGCCATCTTCCGGTCTATAAGCCTCTCGGCATATTACAATATGAATTCTAATGTTATTTGTGCTAGCTCCTTCATGTTTTTAGGGACAAACGTAACACCACATCGTAGATATTTCTCGTCTGGAGAGAAATATTGTGTATCCTCACATGCATTGCATAAATTCATACATTCAATCAATAAGACTTCTTAAAGAAGCACTTTTGAATCGTCATAACACACTTTTTACATTTACCGCCTTTTAGTTAGTTTAGTCCTGACTTAAATCAAGAACTACTCGAATGTTAAAAATATAACCATTAATGGCTGTAGGTATCAGTAAGTTGTTATAATACTTTTCTTAACTTCACATTCGCGTTTTAGAGTTTTAATTTAAGACATTATTCCATATATTTTCTGGACAAAAATATTTTTACACTAATTCCGAATCTCCCTTCAAAGCATCAAAGATTCGCGAATAAATCAAACACCTAAAACAGTATTCGGAATTCAGATGCGTATCTTAAAAAAAATATTATTCCGCTATGCAAATCTGGTGTAAATTTGAATTCCTGAACGCTCGAAGGGTACTTGATTCTGTATAAAATTATATTCATCTCATCGTATCTTATATTTGAGGTAATTAGTCTATATATATATTTACTAGCGGTCTATCGCGACTTTGCCCGTGGTACATACAGCTTATAGCACTTATTTCACGTACATATCCAACGTTAAACTCAAACGTCAACATTTTTGAAATTGATGCAATAGTTCTTGAGATTAGCGCGTTCAAACAAACAAACTTTCCAGCTTTACAGTTATGGACAAAGGTACTCTTTTCCTGAATATATATGACTTCACTTTTTTAAATACTAAAATGAAACTTTTATGTCATTCATTATCGGTCGTTTAAATCCTTGCTGATATAGAATCCTTGCTGATATAAAAAATTCCTAGATGCTTTCATTCATGCAATTTATAATATTATCTGAACCTAAAGTTATTTTAATTCCAATTATCATAATGATTGAGTCCGATCCATTAGAAATCTCGATTCTCAGTGAAATATCTTATCAAATTTCGTTATCAGAAATGGTAACTTCTATTCATTAATATGCATAAAAATGTGAAGAGATAATTCGAAAATTTATATTCACTGTGGTGGTTTTATCTTTTTAATCGGCTGGCTTCCCGCCCCGGGTTTTAGTGCTACCAAGTTAAAAATTAAATAACAAAAATTTTAAATTACGTTTTTAGTAAGTTTCAGTAATAAAACAAAAAAATAAAATCCCAAGAGAACGGGAACCTTTTGGATAAAATAACTGACTATCTGTCTTTCGACAGAGGAGCAGGATTCACTCGCGTGGTCAAAACTACGCGAACGGAGCCACGGGAGAAAAGCTAGTAATATAACGATTTAAACTTAAAACATAAGTTTCATATAACTTAAAATATGTAATGTAATAATTGATCTTCAGATAATGCAACCCTGATATAAAATAAAAAAACACATCATAACAAATTTATGACGTCAACCTACAGTCATTCTAATCCAATAATACATGCAAAATGTATTTAAAAGCAATGTCGAAATATCTTCCGCTCCGCAAACAAACGTATTTCATTTAGATATTATTTTTTCGTATTTTAACCGTCCGTCAATAACGTTCATGTTTATTTTGAATTGAAACAAAGGCGTTTTATATCAGTTTACAAATAAGATTTAAGACCGGTTTGGG
The DNA here is from genome assembly GCF_012273895.1 of Zerene cesonia. Classification (NCBI taxonomy): domain Eukaryota; kingdom Metazoa; phylum Arthropoda; class Insecta; order Lepidoptera; family Pieridae; genus Zerene; species Zerene cesonia. Next base: position 1,832,623 of record NC_052123.1, on the reverse strand, counting down.
AAATAACGGTATTTTACACATCTACTCTAATATTGTAAGGAGGAAACTGTTGTATTTTTATATTGCATGCTTGTACCGTTTTCACGCTAAAACCACTAGAAAGATTTCAAAAATTCTTTCACCATTAGAAAGCTGTGTGACATAGGTTATATATGTACTACAGGCGAAGCCGGATCGAACAGCTAGTATACAGTATTAACGAAAAACGTTTTGATAAATTATAAAATTGATTAGTCGTATTGAATAATAATATTTCCTTAATAATTTAATCTTAATTTAGTCTAAGCTTATTATTTTTGCCTTAAAACAGTTGTAAAACTTAATTTTGTTTATCCGCTGCAAAAAAAATGGATTCGGTTCCTTTTTTGCTGAATTTTTAATAGGAAATAACAGATTAAAAAATGTTAATAAACACTGTAAACAAATCCAACACTTCGCTGTTGAATTTTGCATTATCGGTTATCAACTTATTTATTAATATTTCGGTAAAAACCGGTTTGTAACAAAAACGCAATTTAACAACAATAAAATGAATTGCTTTCAAGAACCATTTGCTTAATGAGATAGCAAAATTATAGTTATGGAGTACACAAAGAGAGCATTTTATTAATGGCGTTTTCTTGTGCTTTACGCTAATATTAAATATACCCGGACTTTGTCTTGCTTGAAGAAATCTATTTTCTCGTTAAACTGTATTCCAAACGAGATTTTCTATTTATATTCTAGTCTACACAAATACTCTCAATTTATATTAAATTTGAATAAGTAGCTATACATAGGAATAATGTTAATTAAGTTTGTATATGCAGCATCTATTAATATGACTCTAGAAACATTACTACGTAATTATAGATATCTTTTGAAGTTCATTAGTCTTTACTAAGAATGTAAACTAAATGACCTTGCACTAATTCGAGAGACTTCTAGAACGATTTCAAATTTCCTTTTACCATTGTGGACCACCAGGACAGTTCTTTGGAACCATTATTATGTACATATTACATATGAATTGAAATGTGAAATTGACGTAATTGGAAGAGCAACTACAGAGTTTCTTGCCGGCTCTTCTCTGTAGAAACTTTCCGAACCGCTGTTAAATGTCAAAAATGTGTTTTTTTAATGTCATAACGGGCAACTGAGCTGGTGGTTCGCCTGATGGTAAACGATCACCACCGCCCATGAACATTCGCAGAGGCTCAGACCTCTGCGAATGCGCTGCTCGCTTTTAAGGGATAAGGGATAAGAAAAGAATTGATGACTGGAAAGAAGGAATGGACTGGGTAGGGCGAGGAGAAGGTTAGGTCTTACGTGAGTTACGACGATTCCAAAGTACTTCTTTAAGAAGTCTAATTAATAAATGAATGTTTGAGTTAGATTGGATATGATCATGATTACACACTGTTATACCAGACTGCTGTCATGGCCGCTAGTCATATAATCAAGTGTTGCAAAATTCGTGTTATTTAAAATATTTATGACTACAAAATGGCTTCTTCATACGTTGATAGATCAGCCAGTCAGGTGTGATCACGCAGGTGACTGTGTGTTTTTTTTTGTTCATAGGAGGTCTGTGTGCCCTGGAAAATAAGGGCTGATGAAACGTATTTTATTTTTCATGTCATCATCGATAATTAATGGAACTGGTGGATCGTCTGATGGAAGCTCTACCACCGCTTTGCTGAATTTTGATTGAAAAGGGATAAAGAAAGGATTGACGAGAGGAATAAAGGCAAGGACTGGGAAGGGTTAGGAGCAGGATATCGGCCTCCGGCTCCCCCACTCCCCGAGCGAAACACAGCATGCCACTATTTCAATCTTCTGTGGAGGTGTGGTACTTCCCTGGTGCGAGCTGGCCCGTTTCCTGCTCACTTGCCACATAAAAACATAGCTTAGTTTCAGTTTTATTAATAAATAATAGCGACAGAAATATACAGTAAAGGCAGTGGCTGTTGCCAGATCCTGTACCTTTAATGTCGCGATATATCGTCAGACGTATCTCGCAATATGTTGTACTAATTGACGTAATCCGGTTTATCCGAAGACAATGAAATATCGTGTCTTCTGTATTGGACATAAATTGGTTTGTCGAATGTATGCAATTGATTAGGTTAGCTTTTACGTACGTAATTGAGGTGGTTGAGAGTATAAGTGATGTGTGGAACTATTGCATTGATTTCCAAAGCATCGTACTTTGAATTGTACTACATTTGTTCAGTATTTTTCTATATTAGATCACACTAAAACATGACTATGAAATGATAGCCACATTCAATACTAAAAATATATTTGCTTGTGGACTTCGCCCAAAAAAGTATTGAAATCTTAATTAGCTCCAAGTTCTACAGAAAAACGCGAAACATATTTAAAAGAACGAAATAACTGTAACAATTAAGCTAGTTTAGTTCTATTTCTTGTTTTATCATTAACAACGACAACAATCTCTGTTAATTAAAATATAACATGGTAAATTGATTGTAGAATAATTTACAAGTAATAATTAGATAACATTTAAGATGAAATGAAGTTTAGGATTATGAAATAAAAGATTTTGAAAAACACAATTACATTTGTTTTTGTTTTATCATTTTCGCGATTTCCCTAAAGTGCTTTTAATTGTTTTTATGATTTTATTAGCTGACACGGCAAACGCTTTGCTGCCTTAATCTTATCATTTAGGGTTATAAAAATAGACGTTGACTGATTCTCAGACCTACCCGATATGCACACAAAATTGCATTTGAATCGGTCCACCCGTTTCGGTGGAGTAAGGTAACTAACATTGTGACACGATAATTTTACATATAAGAAGATAATAATATTTATTATATACATTCACAATTAACCGACTACCACCTTCACAAAGGTGGTTCACCTTCTCATAACATTCCAGCCTACAACAGGGCTAGAATATGTAATTAAAGAATCATTAGCCTACAGTCTAGTACATTTAGATATCTAGTATATTAGGAACACTAATTACACTCGCTGTAGACTAATTATGCCACACACATCACAAAGGATCAATCTTGGATACATATGCCCTAATTGACAGCATGCCGACAGCTGTGTAAGGTTTCTTATTGTGTTTATTTCGCTAAGAATTTATTTGTTTTCAATAAGTAACAGTATAAATAAATAAGTGTGAAGGATTTGTGTCGAACCATTTGATGATTTTAAGAGAGCAATTACAGAGTTTCTTGTGTGTTCTGTGTCGATATTGCTTTGCGAATTGTTTATGCATGATGATTCAGAAGTGTTTTTAATAGACGTGTAATTTTGTGAGTTTGTTGGAATATGTTTATTTTTTACTTCTTTTTGCTTGCTTTATCCGTTATTTCGCTGACGAAGTCAATGAAAATTATCATGGATTAATGTTTCACAGCGGTAAGCCTATATCGCTCTGATCTTCTTATATCCATATCTGATTTCTTTATATCCAGATATAAAAACATCATGAACGCTCGTTTGCGATGTGAAAGAAAAGCAAACGAAATTTTGCATTAACGATATCCTATCCTATTAATATTATAAATGCGAAAGTTTGTAAGGATGTGTGTGTGTTTGTTAATCTTTCACGCAATATCTACTGAATCGATTGCAATTAAATTTGGTACGAAGACAGCTGGACAACTGGAATAACATATAGGCATCTTTTTATCCCGATATTCCTACAGGATACGGACTTACGCGGGTGAATACGCGGGGCGCAGCTAGTATTGTAATAAAAATAAGGTGATGATAATTAAAAAAATATATTCGTACATTTTCAACCGATATAAAAAAACGGAGGTCATCAATGTGATTGTATTTACCCAATAAGATTATTTTATTCTCATCATCATTTTATTTTATTTAGTGTTTGTTACCCCATACCCGTTCACTTGGTGAACCGAAATTTTTATGATATTTTTTTTAAAAGTTAGTATCTCCCGTGGTCCAATGTTCTATAGCATGCCCTAATTTGGTCTAGTTCTCACAATTTGACAGTTGAGTTTTTTTAATTTGTAATTATCATTCTGAGCATGTGTGTGTTATTATGGGTCCTTCAAAAAGCCATTTCTTCATATACACCCATATATAATATATAACAGAATGCACCCTGCAGTCAAAAGGAATTATGTAAATCGATGGATTGAGTTATCACACATAATGGCCGCATAATTCCTCCAAATAAAAGTCGGTTACATTTTCTGTAAGGGCTGCAATTTATGATTCGCAGATTTTATCTTAAAATAAGGGTATAAAGAAAGAAAAATAAGTGTTATTTATTGGGAGGAGACGTTGCTATCGTATATTCTGGTGAAGTGTAATTTATATTGGTTCCTCGGTTGTGTGTTAAGTAAGCATTCTTTATTAACTATAAATCAATTAAAGATAGAAACAAATAAATAAATGTAAACAAAACTTTTCGTTAGGCTCGCTAATACTCGAGAATGACTGAAGCGATTTTGATAATTTTTGTTTCGACGTTCATAATAGTTCAGAAGAGTAAGTAAGGAAAAAGTTAATTATATGGCGTTGTGAAGTTTACCGGGTCGGGCACGAATTGGGCCAGCTCGCACCGGGGAAGTACCACACCCCACCCAAAACCGATGTGAAATATTATCATCCTACTGTGTTTCGTACGATGAATGGGGGAGCCAGAGGCCCGTTTCCTTTTCCTGACCCTTCCCAGTTCATTCTTTCTTTCCAGTCATCAATCCTTTCCTTATCCCTTACCCCATAAAAGCGGCAGCGCATTCGCATAGGCACTACCGCTGCGAATGTTCATGGGCGGTGGTGATCGCTTACCATCAGGCGAACCACCAGCTCAGTGACATAAAAAAATAATGTGTATTCCCCATTAGGCATCAAATGACAGAGAACGCTAACAGAAAATAACCCTCAACCCTCAACAGCTGGTATATTGAATTCGGTCGAGCAGTTCCTATACTGACCAACTTTAATAGCTTTTCCCGACTGCGCTGTTCCCGGGCTATGACACCACATTGTATGCTGTAAACAAACAAAATATCTTCCAACCTTTTGTATTAAAATATCCATTTTGTATAATGAAACAAATTATATCGATAAAGCGACCCCACTATAAACCCATCAGCTACTATTTTAATCAAAACTCAATCATCTCCACTCTCTTAATTAAATAAAGCCATACTCTTAATTGCGTTAGCGTCATTTAAAAGACCACACAGCTACTATTCGTTATTACAGCCAATCATAATTTCAATTAATTTTCATTTTAATGCAGACATTTGATTATGCGGGTGTTAAAACTATGTCAATTATAGTGGCTAGATAAGATAATTATATATAGATGCCGTGTCATAGATTAGGTGCAAAACACTTACTTATACTGTCACTCCCTCAGATGGGTTCTCAGGATCAGATAATGTACAGCTAAATACAAATTAATTAGGGTAGTTTTACTTTGTTTGGAAATAATTTTCTAAACTGAATTCTTGAAAACAAAAATTTGCTATGAGGTTAATTCAATATCATTTTATTTAAGCAATTAATAAATATACAAATATGTGAAAAAATATTGTCTACTGATATATATGTCACACCGACGTTCCTAGAGGAAGGAATACCAATCTAAATAAAAAAGTAATCAGGACCATCGATTAAAAACCTACAGATTGGTAGTGGACAAACCAAAAAAAGGAAAAAACATAGACGAATTGAGATTCTCGAATCTCCTTCCTTTTTGGGAACATCTGTTAAAAAAATTATAGCAACTGCTGTATTAGTCGGCCATAGGTTGATAGGTTAAATCATAGACCTAGTGAACAATAAAATCCCCAATTCCATTCTACATATGATAAGTCGTAATATAGTATATAATATATAGAGATCGCTATCTCAGCGATAAGGCCGCCTATTTGTACATAATTGTGTGTGTGTTTGTATCCTTTTTGTATTTGTTCTTTTCTATTGGTGCAAATTTTCTTAATAAAATGTTCGAGAATAAACGAAAGAAATTCATTTATACTGATACATGACTTGTTTCCTAGACATTTTAACAAACGTACTTCTAGTTTTATATATCTGTGGTTATAACTAGTGATAAATAAATCGTAAAACTATGTTTCAAGTGTTTTACTTAAGTTTTTACTTAAGTACTCGAGATTTCATTACAATAACATATAAAAGACTTCAAAGGAATTGATAATTTATTGTAAAAGTGAGTTTTATCTTATGGAAAAATGTAATAATTAATCATTATATTATGAGATCGGAATAGTTCCTAGAAAATATAAGAATATTTATAATTAAAAGGAGATTATGGTAGCTTTTAACTACGAGATATAAAAAATTATTTTTACTTTTAATATTACGTTCTAGGCAATAATTAACTACTCAATTTACTTTATAAATTGTGGTTATAATTTATTTATTACTAGCTTTTACCCGCCGCTTTGCACACGTTAAATTTAGAGCATTTTAATAGATGTTATTATATACATAAACCTTCCTCTTGAATCACTCTATCTATATAAAAAAATCCGTCAAAATCTGTTGCGTAGTTTTAAAGATTTAAGCATACATAGAGGCAGAATAAGCGACGTACGAACGAACCTACTAGACTATTTATACTATTATAACCTATAAATATAATCGCTAATCTCGGAGATAAATATAATCGCTAATTTTATATGTATTCTTTGACACTTTTCAAAAAAAAAAAGTAAAAAAAGGTAAAGAAATAAATATTTATCTTTCAACTAATTACTGTCTTCTGATAAACAATAAATTGGCGATCATTTCACCTGAATGTCTGATATTTTATGTATTTGAACTTTACTTAGAAAATAAACAAATCTTTGATCCAATTAAACATAATAAAGCTTCGCGTCCATGTCCGCCGCTATGCTATGCAAAGACATTAAATTTATGAAATAGAACGTCACAATTATCGCATTTTACATTTTTCACACTTTATTATTCGGCACATCGTTCCTCTAATTATGTCCATGTGTTGGTATAATCACACTTATAATATAAATGTGAAAGTTTGTTTGGATGTTTATCCGTCAATCACGCTGAAACTACTCAACGGTTTTTGATGAAATTTAGTATACAGACAAGGTATGAGCTGATTTGGGTGAAATGATACTTTTTATCCCGATTAAATGCTTTAGATAAAAAAGGAATCTTGATATCCAGGCGGAGCTGGGAACGAGCTTCTTGTTATCATATAACATTTTCCCAATTGAACATTTGTAAGTTCTATGAGTAAAATTAAAATCCAAACTGACAAATGACACTTGATAATAAATCGCACTACAATCGGTTCATTCATATAACACTTAAACAACCCACAACTGATACATGTCAAATTTATAACCCCAGTTTATTTCATCATAAAAGAGTAAATCATTTGAAAGTCAAACATATATTTAATCGACTAACTACAGAAGCGTTTTATGAATCATCCTCTTTCCTTCCTACTTATCCTACTTCCTACTAATATCATAAATGCGAAAGTTTGTAAGGATGCGTATGTGTTTGTTGCTCTTTCACGCAAAAACTATGGAATGGATTGCAATGAAATTTGGTATGTAGATAAATGAACAACTGGAATAACATAAAAGCTATTTTTTTATCCGATATTCCTACGAGATACGGACTTACGCGAGTGAAACCGCGGGGCGCAGCTAGTCATGGTATAATCACGTGTAAGTCATTAAAGTTTAATCGAACATTGAAGACATATTCTTTTCTATTACTGGCTGTACCCCGCGGTTTCACCTGTGTAAGTCTGTATCTGTATGTCTGTATGTAATCCGTAGGAATATCGGGATAAACAGTTGCCTATGTGTTATTCCAGTTGTCCAGCTATCTACGTACCAAATTTTATTGCAATCGGTTCCACAGTTTTTGCATGAAAGAGTAACAAATATCCATACATACATGCAACATGCACCCATACTTACAAACTTTCGCGTTTTTAATGTTAGTAGGATTCAAAGCTACATGCTATTTTTAGTCTAAGATATAATTCGTGATATATTATGAGTCGAGTAGTGAAGGTACATCTTTAATTTTGTTTACTCAGTTAATCAAATACACAACGTATAGGTTCATGACGCCCACATACAAAATGCTTTTAAGATTTTAATTATTCCCACGATTTATTTACTTTCTTCTTAGATACGAAAGTCTTTTAAAAAGATCTGTTTCTTTAATGGATCACTTTTAACTGATCTATTTATTCCGAGCAGAATTTATCTAAAACAACATTACACACCTTTTTTTGGCTATAAGTGGGTAACCACTTATTAACAGTGGTAGTGTCTCTGCGAACGCGCTGCCCACGTTTTAAGGGGGAAGGGATAAGAAAAGAATTGACGGTTGGAAAGAAACAATTAACGGGGAAGGGTGAGGAAAAGGAAATAAACTTTCCTAACCCGCAGCGCGGCCCTCCCATACACAAAATTAGTTTAGTTTTTGCGAACAAACATACCTAAATCTATCCAATTTTTTCCATGCAATTTAATAATTTTTAACGTATAAAACGCTTAGGACGGGATAAGGAAAGACATATACGATTCTAGAACCTTCCATATGGAATTATTGCCATAAAAGCTTTTAAAACAAACCGTTTAGAAACTCTTAAATGGGATAATATCATACGGTGCAGTGAATCGCGGGGCAGGTAAGCTGTAAATGCGATTAGAGTTAGAATAAAATGAGAATATAGTTTGATACTAACTCTTCGCTCCGACGCTGCCTTGCCTTATCCCGCGAGGATAAAATACGTAATTATTTTAACAAAAAACAAATCCGCCTTAAATTTGTTTAAACTAGACCAAATTTAAATGAAACCTCATGGCCACTAGCTTTCGAAAAAAAAATCATCAAAAACGGTTCAGTAGGTAAGAAGTTACATTAATATAACTAAAAATGTTTACAAAGCATATAAATAACATCATACAAGACCGATGTCAAGCTGTTTTTACCTTTTTAACCGTACCTGGTTTGTGCCTCACGTCATTCACTTCTTCGTTTCGTTTTTTTTAAACTAAAAAGCCTTTGGGCAAACGTGACACGCCGACGCGGCTTCCAATACTTTAACAAGCAATATTTTGTTGCTCAAACATACCTTGGGGTGTGTTCTTAATTCTAGTAACTGGTAAACACTAGTGAAACGAGAAAGTATTTATTTACATCAATATTAGATCGTTTTGGGTAGAAAGGAATCACTAATATAACCTTATAATCGGACTCTAGACATTCCAAAAACATTATTAAAAAAATAAGGAAAAAAACGCGGGCAATTTTTTTATTCTCTTTTTTATTCATAATCAGAACGGACACAAAACGTATTTTAAAAATGGAACACTTACTAGGTGTATATTTAAGACCGTGATTCCTTCAAAAACCGGTACACGAGCATTCGAAATTCAAAAACGACCGAATAAAATCCAATCTACACTATTACAAAATAATAAGCCCTTATGCCTTCGAATAAGGTTTATATTTCTATGAGTTTTATTTCAATTGGGCTGTTTTAATAGTGACATTTGGGCGTCCCGCTACCGAGGTTGTATTGGCGTTTAATTATTATTGGAATAAGATGCCGCCAAAATTTATGGACCGGGGTGTAATTGAGATAAGTTTGCCCGCGGGTTAAAAATATAGGTAGTCAGTTTAAATCGTATTGTAATTTATACAACTGTTAAGTACCGCAATAAATATGTGGGAGTTAATGTAAAATTGGATGCGGATTTATGAATGCTTACTGAAAGCCAATCAAAAACAATCATTCTTTTAGTATAGCTTTTTAATCATTCCACTGCTATGAATGTTAAACTGATGCGCGGATGTATGTATTTTTCTACCGACGTCCTTACGTCGTTACGACGTCTTTACGTTACGACGTCCGACGGAGGTTCTTAATTCAAATGTTTTTTTTTTATTATTTCCGTGGCTTATTTACTCCGTGGCATTTCAACCGAATGGCGTTATTATTTTTGGGTCTGATAGGGAATAGTTGTTTTAAGTTGTAGTAGTTGATCATCAGCCCCCTTATGTTCCTACTACTGGGACACAGGCGTCCTATGAGGTTTCAGGCTATAATCCCGCCAAGTGCGGGTTGGCAGATGTCACATGTCGTCGAACTTTTGATTCTTAGACATGCCAGTTTCCTTACGATGTTTTTCCTTCACCGTTTTAAGCAGTGGTGAATCAATTATTTCCTGCGCGCTCGCCCGGTATTAGTATTTCTTAGGTTATTATAACAAAAAAATAATTCTTATTGTAAATAAGCTTTGTCTGTAAAGCAGTTTCGGATTTTCGTGTAGAAGAGAAACCAACATACAACCATCCTCACAAACTTGCCACACTAAATTTATGGATTAACCTAATCTATTCATACAAGAATTTCACCCAACACAAAGACGTTACGATTTATGTTTATTCTATGTAAATAAAAAGGTTCCAATGTGATACAGACCATGACTGAGTTTTTGGGTCATTCCTTAATTAAATGGATATTCTAGATATAGCCCCGACTATGCTGGGAATTCGATGCAAAAAAATCGCAACTTTAATACTTAAAAATGGCCTAGCATCCTCTCCTTATATCAGTTCTAACATATACAAGTTAGAATCCGATTAAAAACTATCCATCTATTTCGCAGATTAAACGGGACCAACATACAATTTTTGTAATTCTCTATTTCGTTAGAGGCATCTTGTCCTTCTTTAGTTATTGATTTTACCAGAATTGAGCAGGAATTAAATGCCTTTGTTATATTATATAGCCTGATTGTGTTACTCGATTTACTTGTATTCCATATATAAATTAATTATAACCCCAGTCTAGTACTTATATAAACAAACAAATTTATAATATTAACTAGCTGCACCCGGCATACGCTGTTCTGCCTTACTCTTATCATTTAGGGGTATGAAAAATAGATGTTGGCCGATTCTCATAGATACCGGATAAGCAGAAAAAATTTCATCAAAATCGGTCAACCCGTTTCGGAGGAGTATGGCGAACGAACATATAATTACATTTATTCTTATGGATAAATACCCTTGTTAATCACACGATTAGACACGGGTCCAAAACTGGAGTAAAGAGATAACAGAATCACGTTCAGACCAATTATTACATTTAAAGAGGTCCGTATGAATATATGGGAAGGTCTGATCCTCGAGAGATAGTAAGATATATTCTTATTCCCCTGGGTTTAGGCCTTTTAGTCCCCTTAATTCTGGGAAGCCAACGAAATAATTAGGACTCGAATAATCTACGTCTCTGTCTAGATTAAATTATAAAATAAGAAAGAAATAATGTTTATTAAACACCACCACATAATGTTAAGTTAAAAAATGTGTTTTTTTGTGGGAGTCGAGCATGCTTCGGCACGAATTGGGCCAGATCGCACCGGGGAAGTACCACACCCCCACAGAAAACCGGCGTGAAATAGTGGCATGCCACTGTGTTTCGTACGGTGAGTGGGGGAGCCGGAGGCCTATTTCCTTTTCTTCACCCGTCCCAGTCCATTCCTTCTTTCCTGTCATGAATTGGTTCCTTTTCCCTTACCCACTAAAAGCGGGCAGCGCATTCGCAGAGGCACTACCTTTGCGAATGTTCATGGGCGGTGGTGATCGTTTACCATCAGGCGAAACACGAGCTCAGTTGCCCGCTATGATAATAAATATTAAATAAAGAACTTAACTCAGCATGTCCTACGCGTAATGTGCAGCTGTAGTTATAAAGCTTATTTGTGTGTTTTGTAAGGTACAAAGTCCGAATTCTAAGAGTTAAAAGTGTGTTTTATAACCCTTTGAAGTATATTATGTCAGAAATCAAAGGCTGTATTGAATTTTAGTTTGATCGTAATAAGAATGTACTGAAATTCAAAAACAACCTAATTGTTGTAGTTGATAACAAATCACAGCCAGTCATATAGACTTTAAACAAAGTGAGGGTAGTTGGGTTGACAATAATTGAATAATCAACCTACACTAAGGCACAATCTACGAATGGGATTCTATACAAGGCGATGTTTTATAGGAATTGACGTCTAAACAAATTTTGACAGGAAATGAAAGCTATATGCAAATTACTCATCCAAAAACTATTAAACCAGAATTTGCATCTAACAATAATATATTCCACTACTGTAAAGAAAAGAATCATGGAATGATATGATAGGATTTAAAATATGCGCTATTTTATATGCTTAAACGTTATTGGTAATAATTTGTAACGATGGTAAAAAAATCACGAAGATTTCTCAAATTATTTATTTTGAAAACTTAATAAATATATAAAATTGCTTATATTCAGTTAAATTTTAGCAATATATGGACCACAAACATCCGTTAAATAACTTCATTTGAAACAAAAAACTAAACCGCGTTCAAAACGTCCTAATAAAACCAAATTTGAACGCTAACACATTGGATGCACCAGCTTTCAAATAAACAAGGGTTCACTTTAAAAACTAAAAAATCGCATTGAGAACATCCTCCTTTTTGTAATCGGTTAAAGAAATAATGATCATCCCTATTCACCAAACACCAAACAATAATAACATGGATTACCAACCGAACGTGTATAAACGTATTGTATCGCATATCAGCGGTTATCAGATAAAGCAGTGCGACCGCATCCTATCGATGGACTTGTCCGATCAGCTCAGTGTATTCCCCTGTTACAATTACCACGATGCTTTACGGCTTTTGCGCATAAAATGACAGTTTTAATTTGCTAAACAATGATACAAAATATAAGGCCAATTATAAGTTTTCATATATATAAAACTACATTTTGTGGGAGGCTTCGCGCGCGCCAAATTCGGAGTTTAATAGAGGTTACATATTAGTTCCTTCCTCTTGAACTATCATCATCATCATGTTCACTTTTCTCATTGCTGGGACAAGGCCTCCTATGAGGGTTCAGGCCATAATGCACCACGCTGACCAAGTGCGGGTTGGCAGATGTCACATGTCGTCGAATTTTTGATTCGGGGTTTCCTCACGATGTTTTCTTGATGACTGTATCTATAAAAAAACCAAAATCCGTTGCGTTGTTAAAGATTTTTTAAATAGAGACATTGGGACAGACAGAAAAAGCGTCATTGCTTAATACATACTATGTTATATTATAACATAAAGCGCCAATTAAAATTGCATTCTGAATTTATTATTAAAAAAGCATCATCCATGCACTGATTTAATTTAGGTCCTTTCAAACTTGTTGAGAGTTATTAACCTTATCCAATTGATGAATTGATGAATCCCTATTTACCTTGGTCACGCTATCACGCGTGAACGGCTGGACCGATTTCAAAAATTCTGTCGCCATATTAAGCTGCAATTACACAAACCGGGGCAAAGCTAAGTACTGTTTCATATAAGAATTTGTCTAACATCTCTATCCTGACCTACTGCTAAATTCCTAGCATTTATGTGTCTTAGTATTTTATCTTGTGTTTGATTTCATGCGAGTTTATACATTTAGAAATTAAAGACTTTAACGGATTCGTCACGGAACGGGGCGTGGTTACGGGGACGGGGACATGAGTCTCCCCGTGACCACGCTCGCTGTAAAGTGTTCGAAACGTCGGGTTAATAATATAATCAATAAATCGCGTTTAAAATCCCTAAAAAATTCTTTAGTGTCTAAATTTATGTCTTTCCAAAAATATATTTAATCCTATTTTAGATAAAAACAAAAAGTTCATTAGTATAAAATACAGTCCTAAAACTAGCGAACATGGAGCTAGACCATTCCCAAGAACATGTTTTGCTGAAGTTGGAGAATTAACTGCATGCAAGTCGCTTGCACCTGGCCCCCAGCCCCGCGGTCATAAATATTTGGCGACGGGATCACGTGCGAAGTGCAGTTTATCATGTGAACGTGTTGGTGACATTATAAATTCTACTAATATTATGAGAAAGAAGTAAGACAGAACTACTTTTTTCGAACGGTATAATCATTATATTGCTATTTATATAGTTGCTCTTCGGCTTTGCCCGTGGGATTTATATAACCTACTAGACGGTCCCGGCTCCGCCCGGATATCAGGATTCATGTTTTATCCAATATCATCAAAATCCGTTCAGTAGTTTCAGCGTGACTTACGAACAAACATCCAACAAACTTTCACATTTATCGTATTAGTGTAAGAATTTTTTAAATCGCTCCAGTCGTTGTTGTCTGAAAACGTTACATACATACAAAAAAACAGAAGTTTCCTCTTAATAATAGACAAGCGATTGCTGCGTGGTCAAAGAGAAATTCCAAGAATAAAAAACTATCCTACGTGCTTTCGTGGGTCTCAAATTCTGTACAAAACTTAATCCAAATTGATCGAGTAATTCCCGAGATTAATGCATTGATACAAGCAAACTCTACAGCTTTATATATTAGTGTATCATCAAAGTTGATTAGAGTTTTTGGGTATTTCAACCTAATATTCAAATTTCTATTGTTCGCTTTCAGACATAATTTTAGTTGGGTTTTATTAGTTGTAGTCTCTAAGATGTAATATCAGTCTTCACTATATTATAATAAAATACATATTTTAATACGCTCTCTCAGCGAAACGATTTCTTGGAATCTCATATAAAGGGCAAATATCCGTATAAATTGAGAGAGCAACGTATATAATTTTAAATGAAACGCGATTATATTAGAGTATATATATATATATATATATATATATATATTATTTCATACAATCGGCAGCATAATTGTTTAATACAAAAAAGGTCATTGTGGATACCTCTCCCCCCCATATCGCTCCGGGGGGGGGGGGGGGGGGAACGACGTATCACTACAGGATCTAAAATGGGACCAAATGACAACAATTACATATGAAAAACAAAACAACACGTCTATCCTCACGTGTTATATGTTTTTGATTTTCGAGTAATGAAACCATAAAAATCTGAAATAGAGAATCTCCTCACTTTTTGGAAAATGTTAGAATATGAGAGATTTATATAGTCCGCCTTTTATAGTGGAGAAAAATCGAATTCCATGGAAATTTGCTTTGGCCAAAAATAATTGCTTAATTATTTGTCAAGCTTCTATTAGTAACTAGCTGTTCGCCACAGTTTTGTTCATGGTACATATATATATAGGCTATGTCACTCAGTGAAATTGCAGCTTTCTAATGGTGAAAGAATTTTTGAAATCGGTCCAGTAGTTTTTGAGTTTATCCATTGAAACAAACAAACAGAAATACATTTTTTATAATTTTTTATAGAAGATGAAAGAAGAAGAGAAGAAAGATGTTATGTTTTTCCTGCTTTTTCTGTGTATATGTATACATATAAAAAGCACTACTCAATGTGCCTGAAGGTAGAACCGAAAATCGTACATATAACGCATAACATATAACGCAGTACGCCCACACAAATAAGCTATTGTCTGAGTTGAGCACGCTTCGGCACGAATTGGGCCAGCTCGCACCGGGAAAGTACCACACCCTCACAAAACCGACATGAAATAGTGGCATGCCACTGTGTTTCGTATGGTGAATGGGGGAGCCGGAGGCCCACTTTTTCTTAACCGTCCCAGTCCATTCCTTCTTTCCAGTCAATCCTTCCCCTTACCTTTACCCCTTAAAAGCGGGCAAAGCATTGGCAGAGGCACTACCTCTGCGAATTCTCATGGGCGGTGGTGATCGCTTACCATCAGTGGAACCACCAGCTCAGTTGCCCGCTATGACATCTGACAAAAAAAGCATACAGTGACGTCACATTCAGCGCTCTAAATTCGCTCAAGCTCACTTTCATAAGGATATATAATTTTATCGCAACTCATACTAAGCAATCCCTTGATATACGATAGTATCTATATACTTATTTTACATAGGTCTCATAAAATCGACGTTTTATGTGAGAATGCCTTGAATATTTACGATATGTCGTGTGCTATAGAGAAAATGTTAGATATGCAAAATGATCTTCGTTGCGAATGAATAACGCAATGTATTCTCAAGGGGCAGTGGGTGATAGATATTGAATAATAGAATAATATTTTGTAATTTCTTTATTTACTTTCATTTACAATGTAGATAGGTAAAGTATCTTAGATTTTATCGCTTGTGGATTATCTATAAAACATGACATAGAAACTTATAAACCACTAGCTGCGCCCCGCGGTTTCACCCGCGTAAGTCCGTATCCCGTTGGAATATCGGGATAAAAAATAGATGTTGGCCGATTCTCAGACCTACCCAATATGCTTACCAAATTTCAGAGGAATCGGTCAAGCCGTTTCGGAGGAGTATGGCAACGAAAACTGTGACACGAGAATTTTATATATATAGATTTATCTTTAGCTAAATTAAATTAAATATAAAATAACAATAAATGCGTAGTACAATAGTAGATAGAATATTGCAGAATAGTAACACATTTTTAGCAAAACAATGAAGCACATGACATTTTTCTTACAAAGCTACTAGGCACTTTAAACATTAAACATTTATGTATATTTTTATTTGAATGTATCATCTAATATATAAAATTCTCGTGTCACAGTTTTCGTTGCCATACTCCTCGGAAATAGCTTGACTGATTTTGATTAAATTTTTAGTGCTTATCTATTATTCATCCCCCTAAATAATAAGAGTAACGCAGAACAGCATTTGTCGGGTCAGCTAGTAACTATATACTCGCATTACATTCATTATTCACACAGAGCCAAACAAACACCGGTACAAACATTTATAATTAACGACTAATTTGAACAGCATATCAAACAGCGATAAAACAAATTCAATAAATTTCATACCACTAATTACTTTAGGCTCACGTAGCATTGTGATATACTAGCCACATAGTTCGGGAACACGGGACAACTTTCGTTGTGTAAACCGCGAATGGTTTCTAGTCGGATCGGTACATTAGCCGCAGAATACGGGCTTTTCGACTCCCCTATCCTCTTAATGTGACTGTTTTAAAAACTGCACGATTAGAGACAGTTTATAACTGTTTGTGCTGAGTAAAAATGTATATTTAATGAAATTGAATATTTAGTTTAAAAAGCAGTGGTGGCTCAGTGGTGAGAACCTCGGACTTTAAAATCGATAGGTCGGGGTTCGAGACCAGGCGAGCGTGCAGGAAATAAATTGATTTTTCAATTTATCTGTGCATGTAGATAACATCACCACTGCTTAAAACGGTGAAGGAAAACATCGTGAGGAAACCGGCATGTCCAAGAATCAAAAAGTTCGACGACATGTGACATCTGCCAACCCGCACTTGGCCAGCGTGGTGGATTATGGCCTGAACCCTCATAGGAGGCCTGTGTCCCAGCAGTGGGAACATATATGGGCTGATGATGATGAATATTTAGTTTATGCTAGCTGTCTGTCTGTTTCGCCCGTGGTACATATATAGCCTATATCGGGGATCAGGTAATGGTGAAATAACTTTGAAATCAGTCGGAAAATAATTAGCAGTCTGTTAATATGGGGTTATTAAGATATATGTCAGTTTTAAACGTTAAATATTCCTATTAAATGAAATGTTTAAAAAGAACTGCTCTTTTTAATAACTGTTAGGTCTTTTGCATATGTACAAAATATATATTCATTAACAACATCTTCCAAATACTGTTTTAAAAGCTCATAAAATTAATGAAATTAAAATAAAAGGCTTCCCACACACACAGGCTCTTTTCCTAATTATTTATCCTAAACCCGTTTTTATTTTTATATCCCAGGCTAAGCGTCCTAGGGCGTATAAAGCCCCCATTTAACTGTATTTATAAGCTATTTATTAGATTTCTTTTTACAAGCACTAAATATCTGAAAACAAGCAACTTGGCTCAGCGCCAACAACGCAGCGTTTGAATTAATGACGGGGGTATCTTTATGTTGTATAAAATAAAATGTTTCCTCCTAAATTGGATTTTTATGCCAAAGGAAAATGGACAGATCATTGAGAGTTAAAATATGTAAAACGATGTAAAATTGTTAATTAATACGTCTAGAAAATTAATGATTCGCTTAATTAGCTTTGTTAATATTTTTCTTGTAAGTTTATTTCTCTGTTTGTTCTCGACAGGATTTTCTATAGCCAAATAGAATACTGAATTGAATTATACTGTTGCAACTGCTGCCAGCAGTTCCGGCGCGTTTTCAAAATTAATGTTCATGGTACAATCTATGGTATATATCCTTTCTTTCCCTTGTGACGCCCCCCGCCCCCCTTTGAACCCTTTTTAGGTAAGCATACTCCAACTTAGGTTACCTTCCATTAGGTGTTAAAGCTAAATGTTAACCAATCATTAAAAAATATTATTGTTAATGGACAACTACTCTTCCATTCCTTCCATTGTCAGAACATTGTCAAATTGTCAAATTGTCAAATTGTCAGAAACAGATTCAGACAGAACTATATTTAGATAGTACCTTTAGAGAGTCATCGGTCACCCATTTGATAGTGCTCAAACCTGGAATACTAGTAAATTTGAGAAGCTCCTCCCTTCTTGAAGTCGGTTGGAAATGTATTAAAATGCTCGTCCCATCCTTTTAAGGGTTACAAAAGGTATTTATACAGATTGTTCGATAAACAAGTGACGACGGGAGCTTTTAGGAAATGAACTCCCTACCCACTACCGAGTGACAGCGTAAAGCTTGGCTTAAAAAGGTTTCGAGGGACATTTACATCCTGCCATCAACAGGTTTTGATGTTAAATTATTTGTAAGTTTGTATGAGTTTATGGAGGGTAGAAGTATAATATTACGTTAGTTCTAGAAACTTTCGTAGAACAGTAATCCTACTAATATTATAAATGCGAAAGTTTGTAAGGATGTGTGTGTGTTTGTTGCTTTTTCACGCAAAAACTACAGAACCGATTTCAATGAAATTTGGTACGTAGAAAGCTGGATAGCTGGAATAACATATAAATAACTTTTTATCCCGATATTCCTACGGGATAAGGACATACGCGGGTGAAACCGCGGGGCGTAGCTAGTGTGAAATAAGAGCAAAGTGTTAAAAATTAATTTGTATAAATGGCGGCTTTATGACTTCAAGTTATCACTGCCAGGCAACCGGAGCAATAGTAGACAATATGTAGTAGTTTATTATCACTACATAGTAGAAAACAAAGTCGCTTATCTGTCCCTAAGTCCCTATCTATGTATGCTTAAATCTTTAAAACCACGTAACGGATTTTGATGGGGTTTTTTTTATAGATAGAGCGATTCAAGAGGAAGGTTTATATGTATAAAAATATCTATTAAACTGCTCCGATTTAACGCGTGAGAAGCCGCGGGCAAAAGCTAGATTTTCTATAATTTACAGTGCCACTTTTTCACCAAAAAAAAAACTAAACCGTTTGGACACAGACTGCACTGGTATTAAAAATTGGTTATTCCTCTACCCCCTTTGTAAGAACTGTTACAAGCAACGTCACGCGTCATACCTAGTCACATTATATCGCAGATCAAAGCACCAGTAACAGTAACAATCGCCGCTTTACCGCAGCGCATGTTACAAAGTTAAGGATCTCTTAGGCCCTGGAAATTGTTCTTTCAAGTACGGTAGCTTGGCCCTTACTGATGGTTATTTTATGTATTTGATTGCGTAAAAGCTGAAACTGTTTGCAAGTATCATTTGATATATTACTTGTTTTCGAGGAATACGTGTTTTAGGGCCCATGTATGTACAAGAACTTAGGGTTCCATACTCTAGGACGCTGAATTCCAACTTATAACGTGACCAATGCGGCTCCACGGAACGCAGTGGGGTTTAGTAAGTAGGATTCTGACATAACCCACGGCCTCTTCCCCGGGCGTCGTGGGTATCTATGCAAGATTTCCCCACAAAGGAAGATGGTTCGGTACGCAAAGGGTGAAATGGATACAAAAAATTCTGTAACTACAACTTCGCTATCCGTCTCCCCGTCCGTCCGTCTGTCAACAGGCATTATCTCATGAACCGTAACAGTAAGATAGTTTAAATATTCAGAGATGATTTCAATTGCCCCTATAACAGTAGCAAAAATGAGGAAAAGTTTAGAAGCTATTAATCTAAAATTTAGGTATTAACTCCCCTGTTTTACTCTCGATTTGTATTGGGTTTCACAAAAAAGGATCTATATCATAAGCCACATTACTGCCAGGCAACATAAAGATCTGTTCTGTGATTTTCGCTTAAACATACGTACATTACATTACATATTTTCATTTGTGTTGGTGTCATCTGACTATAAGAAATATAATCCTAAAGTGGATTACTTTTTTTCTTTTAAAATAGTCGGAAGGTTGTCATGTCATTATATGCCCGAAAGGCGTGTAGCGTACATGCAATTTTACGCGGCAAACGTTTCGGAAGCGGGAAAATTGAAGTGACGTCACAATCTTCTAGAACTGTCTAAAACAAGACGTTCTGAAAGTCGTGATGTTATCACATATGCGCTATGATGTCGTTAGAGATTATCAATAAGTACATTTTATGAAATTAATAACCTTTTTAAGGGCCGATTTTTTAATCCTTGGTAAGATCATACGTTCAAAAGGTAAGGAAAAGGATATGGGCCTCCGGCTCCCCCACTCACCAAACGAAACACAGCAGAATGCTATTTCACGCCGGTCTTCTGTGGGGGTGTGGTACTTCCCCGGTGCGAGCTGGTCCAATTCGTGCCGAAGCGTGCTCGACTACCACATACAACTTGCAACAACATTATATTCGATTGCTTGCTTGCTCGCTTCGAATTTTTTAATCATAATTGATTTTGTAAGCTTCATTATGATAGACTAGCTGCGCCCCGCGGTTTCACCCGCGTAAGTCCGTCTCCCGTTGGAATATCGGGATAAAAAGTGGCTTATATGTTATTCCAGTTGTCCAGCTGTCCACGTACCAAATTTCATTGCAATCGGTTCAGTGGTTTTTGCGTGAAAGGGCAACAAACACACACACATCCTTACAAACTTTCGCATTTATAATATTACTAGTAAGATTGCGTTAAAAATGTGATAATTGTTAGATTTGAACACGTGGGTAAAGACGCGGGCGGAACTTGTTTAATTATATAATTATAGTTATTGTGGTGAAGTCCCGTGTCGCCTAGTGGGGTATGGGGCAGATGATATACATCTATTTCACCTTTCGATTTTCTTTATTGTCAATTTTTTTTGTGCCACCGGGAGTCGAGCCCAAGACCCCTCGTTTCTATGCTGACGTGTTAACCATTATACCAAGGAGGGATAGTTATTACACAGTCAATGTAATAATATATAATTATAATTTAATACAAGCCAACGATATTGAATATAACAGGCGCCGGATCCTGCATTAATTATGTAAATACAATCAGGCGTTGTTTCAGGTTAGTTAATTGTCAAAAGATATTGCTATCTTTTCAAAAGGAAATTGCAAAATGTTTTAAAAAATGAGGATGTATTGGTATTTACTAGAAAAAAGGTTCTTCCGTTTTTCCGTAACGTAACACGGAACGTAAATAAAAACATTATTTATTTATTAATCTTTATTTAAACTCTTTAGAGTTTAAATAAAGAGGGGAGGGTAGATTGATCTCTTGAGAGCTCAACAGCTGTTTTCTATTTTGCATATATTTTTAACCTTTTTAATTTAAAT
>NC_052123.1:1761947-1810032 GCF_012273895.1 Zerene cesonia | reverse complement strand
CTTAATTTGTAATTGTCATGTATTTAATGTGTTCTTTTAATAAACTTTTTATCTATCTATCTATCTATCTATCTATCTTTATTGTACAATGCACAGATAGAAAAAAAATGACGCTTCACACAAATACATTATTTGTACAATTTACGACCTTATCGCTTTGAAGCGATTTCTTCCAAGCAACATTGGGATATAGGAAAATGAAAGATTGAAAAGATACATAGTAGTTTAAATATTTCATATGAACCAAGGTGTGTGTATTCTTAAGGACTTTGTATATTAAAACTAGCGTTTTTCAAATTATCACTATTATTATTCTAGGGGAGACAAAGCCAACGAACAAAATCTCATTTAAATCTGATCAGCCGTTCTTGAGTTACAAGTGATGTTACTAACACGTCTTCACTACATAGTATAAAACAAAGTCTCTTTCTCTGTCACTATGTCGCTATGTATGCTTAAACCTTTAAACTACCCAACAGATTTTCATGGAGTTTTTTTTAATAGATAGAGTGATTCAAGAGGAAAGTTTATATGTAGAAAAAAAAAAATAAAAAAATTTATTTGGATAAAAACGTTACATCTGAATGTATATGAATCCTTAGGCTTCCGAACTAGTATAATACTGTGTCTCAGGAGCCAGAAGCTTCTCCCAATTTTGTTCTTATAAATACGTTCTTATACATTACAAAAATTTTATAAGAATTATACTATATATGATAAAAAAACAAAGCATTAAGGTAAGTGCAATTTTTGCATGTAAGTGCTTGCGCGCGTGTGTGTGTGTGTGTGTTTTTTATTTTTTTTATTTCGTTGTTAATTATTGTAGATCACTTAGCAGGTTTTCGGTTTCTTGGTAGTCAAATTTCTCAAGCCAAGTATTATGTTTTTTATTCCATTATTACTCGCTTTTTTTATTTTCAATTCTTTATTAATAATATTGTACAAGTGCGGAGCAACTACAGTGTAATGCTTCTGTGCAAATCTTGTTTTCGTTAAAGGAACAAGATTATATATAGTATAATAACATCTATTACTACTTCGAATTAAAACGTGTGAAGCCGCGGGCACAAACTATTTCTTTTATAAACATTACTGTCACCGCTTCACCCGTGGTACGTATTTTCCCTCCATAAGAATCTTTTTTAGCCTTATTGGTCGAGCCGTTTTCGAGTTTCAGATATAAAAGATTTTATAATATAATTTTCATAGTTCATGTAGGCAAATCTAATAAACGTTATATTTCTTGAATTGTTGTTGAAAACTTGATTGATATATATCCAATAACATTAACTTAGTTAAGTAAAGCTGTAGTCACTATACATCAAGCTGAGTCATCGCGCTTTGAACAACTTAATGTAACTTATTTTGTTGGTATAATTTTCTGTTTTTGGATAGTCCATTTGGAGATTAAATTGTCCAAATATAAGTTTATTTTATCTATCTAGCTGACACGGCAAATGCTATTCTGCCTTATTCTCATTTAGGATTATAAAAAATAGATGTTGGCTGATTCTCAGACCTACCTGACATTCAGGCACATACAGGCACACAAAATTTCATTTGAATCGGTCCACTCGTTTCGGTGGAGTAAGGTTACTAACATTGTGACACGAGCGCTATAAACTTATCCATTTGAACAAAATGTAATAAGCAGATTTTTAAGTTTTTTTAATAATAGACGGATAAATAATTTAATTCCTAAGTAATATTTTTTAAAGTAAATTAGTTTAGCCTAAGTGCAACCTGGACAATTGCCTAGTCTATCCTACCAATAATTTGCAGCTAAAAAGGTTTATTGTTTGTTTGAGCGCGCTAATCTCAGGAAATACCGGACCGAATACAAAAATTCTTTCACCGTTGGATGTGTTCGTGGACTCTGAGTGTTATATGTACCTCGAGCGAAGCCGGGATAAAGCACTAGATAAATATGTAGCTACAATTTCTAAGAGTCAACTCAAATGTTTAGTGTCATTAACATTATGATATCAATTAGATCACGAGGCGGGATTTCTATTCTTTCAAAATTTCTCATTTATATAGATAGCACTAGCTGCGCCCCGCGGTTTCACCCGCGTAAGTCTGTATCCTGTAGGAATACCGGGGTAAAAAGTTGCCTATATGTTATTCCAGTTGTCCAGCTGTCTACGTACCAAATTTCATTGCAATCGCTTCAGTAGTTTTTGCGTGAAAGAGCAACAAACACACACACATCAAAACAAACTTTCGCATTTATAATATTAGTAGGATAGGATTTCAATGTTATGAAACTAAAAATTTTATTACAATATCATTTAAATATACTAAAAAATATCGTATATGGATATACTATTTATAAATTATCGTAATTAAAACGCTTTTACACCAATTACATTAATTTTATATTAATTTGTGCATTATATAAACTCTCATTACCATTTATCAACATTAATTCTATAAAGAGGAAACTTATGTATGTTATAACGTTTTCACGCAAAAACCACTGGACCGATTTCAAAAATTCTTTCACCATGAGAAAGCTGCAACTTTACTAAGTAACATAGTCTATATATGTATCACGGGCGGAGACGGGACAAACAGGTAGTAAATGATATACATGATATATACAATACCCGTGTCATAATGTTAGTTACCATACTCCGAAACGACTGGACCGATTCTCATGAAATTTTGTGTGCATATCGGGTAGGTTTGAGATTCAACATCTATTTTTCATATCCCTTAATGATAAGAGTAAGGCAGAACAGCGTTTGCCGGGTCAGCCAGTACATGATATAAATCGCAACAATACTTTATAATCTTTAATGTTATTTATGTTTAAAATGTTTAAAAAAAGCCACAATGAATACAAAGTTTTTTCAACATTTAAATATTAAAACATCACACTTATACATTTATTTTTAAAAACATCCAAATACAGAGAAAATATCGCAAACGACGCTATTTTCTACATTAACGCGACGTTTTGACAATGACCGGGCGGTTTCGGAGATACGACGGGGGCAATTTAACATTTAAATAGCAATTTATATTTAAACTAGGCAAAATGAGCACGGATTCTCACGTATTTAGCACTTTTATCGTTTATTTTTAGACATACTTTTACTATTACATACTATATAGCCTTTATTTAATTTAGATATGTGGTTTAAAATATCATTCTCAAGAACTCATTCAAAGATACATTATAAATTAACATTATCTTATATATAAAAATCAATTGCTGTTCGCTAGGCTCGCTAAAACTCGAGAACGGCTAGTCTGATTTTTATAATCATGTTTTTGGTGCATTCTGAATAGTACAGGGAAGGTTTAAAAGGTAAGAATAATACGGAGGCGGGCGAAGCCGCGGGCGGGAAGCTAGGAAATAAATAAAAATATTAATATAGAGGACCATTTCCTTTTTCTCACCCTTCCCAGTCCATTCCTTCTTTCCCGGCGTCAATCCTTTCCTTATCCCTTTTACATTAAAAGCGGGCAGCGCATTCGCTAACTCTACGAATGTTCATGGGCGGTGGTGATCGTTTACCAGGC
The DNA here is from genome assembly GCF_012273895.1 of Zerene cesonia. NCBI lineage: Eukaryota > Metazoa > Arthropoda > Insecta > Lepidoptera > Pieridae > Zerene > Zerene cesonia. The sequence goes on along the minus strand of NC_052123.1, from coordinate 1,806,501 downwards.
GCTGTTCAGTTCCCCACTTATAACACAAAAAGCGACACATCGTTACCGTGTCGTATCGTACCCAAATATCGTCGCCTGTGAAAAGCATCTAGAAACGCGATACATGAAATCTTATTATCGCAATTCACACAAAACTATGTGGGTAGTTGAATAAAATGTTATTTTAGACAAGCAATGGTGGAAGTTATATTAAGTTTCGAAGTTTCTAGAGTTAATTTCGTTTTGTTTTGAATTCCATCCGGTTCTGTATCCAAATTTCAGGTGAATTTAAATATTTTAAGTGACTTTTAGTTTTCAGTTCAGTTTGTTAATGAAAATGGAAATATTGTTGATATAATTTAAATTCTTTTGGCGCTATAAATATAAATTTTAGGGGTGATTTTGCGCGATTAGGTAAGTATGATTCGTTTATTATGTATTAAGTTATATTATTATTCGGTATTTAAATATTGGTTTTACGCAGCAGTACGTTGTAGGCTCCATTATAAGATTCATAAACACATCCTCAAGTTGGTCCGTTGCAACGTAAAAGAAATACAAACAAAAAACACTTTCCCATTTTAATAATATTAAGGACGTGGGTACCCAGTACTACGTATACATATATAATTATATATGATGAATTTCGATTGATTTCTAGAAGGCATTGAAAATAAATTGAAGTTTATCGTAAAGTTACTTTCACTATGCATGTTCTAAGTCTCTAAATACCTGTAACTATATACTCTTCATTAGCTATTGCCCTTGGCTTCGTTTGTAACACACACGCCCACACACCCTCCTACTCATACCACCATATTTGAATAAATATATAATGTAGTATTTCCTATATAAAAACCACATTATACTTTAAACTATTAAATTATTCGAAATTCAAGTGACCTGTCTTGGATTTAATTACAAACTAATCCTACTGTTACCATGCAGCCAATGTAATATTTAACTGTTTTTCCTTATAAAGATTATTATTATTTTTATTATAAATTTAAATTCTCGAATTCACCTGAAAAAAGTGTAGTGAAGTCCCGTGTCCCCTAGTGGGGTATGGGGCAGATGATGTACATCCGTTTCACTGATCGATTTTCTTTATGGACAAGTAGGTGATCAGCCTTCTGTGTCCTGCCAGACCGAGACATTTTTTTTTTGTGCGTCCCCACCGGGAATTGAACCCAGGACCCCTCGGTTCTATGCTCACGTGTTAACCACTGTACCAAGGAGGCGGCTTCTTCCTTCTAATTCACCTGAAGACACATAAAAATTCCATTTTCAGTTCATATTCTTTTTCCTTCCTTATTCAAGGAGTTCAGTGAACACACGCTAGCAAAATGTATAAAAACATTTCTTAGTACTAGATATTAATTACTACGTGATTATGGGCAGAATCCGTAAACTATTAGTTCTAAAAACAACATATTATATTCAGAGAGAGTTGCCATTCAAATATAACAAATTATCTGTTCGTCCTGGCTTCGCCCGTGTAGGGCATGTCTGTCATAGGCTCGTATAGGCTATGTTACTCAGTGAAGTTACAGCTTTCTAATGCTGAAAGAATTTTTAAAATCGGCCCAGTAGTTTTTGAGTTTATCAATTACAAACAAACAAACAAAAATACAAATTCTTCCTGTTTATAATATTAGTGTAGACAAAGATATAATCCGACTAAATTAAATTGTATTATGCCTATAATTCGTTGAACGTTTTAATTATTCCAAAAACCTTCCACAGACTATATCAATTGGCATACTCATATTAGGGAAAGACTTTAAAATTTTTCAATTTTCACCGAACTCAGAGCGCGAGTAACTTACAAAAGGTATTATAAGAAAATTTAATAAATTCTTCCCTCAACTTTGTGAGCTAATTGCGACTTACAGCCGGTTTTTTGTATTCAATAGCATTTTTAAACTTTTATCTTCCCGCCTTTATCGTTAAATACAGCTGTGGAAGGAATGATAACGAGGTGTATTTGTTGATTGGTATTTTCTTTCGCACTTTTCCTCGAGGATTCTGCTGGATGTATTTAAAAGAAAGAACGAACGTACGTTTATTACGGGCACGTAAATCAGAAAAACAAAAGTGAAGTCCCGTGTCCCCTACTGGGGTATGGGGCAGATGATGTTCATCTGTTTCACTGATCGATTTTCTTTATGGACAAGTAGGTGATCATCCTTCTGTGTCCTGCCAGACCGAGTCATTTTTTTTTTGTACGTCCCCACCGGGAATTGAACCCAGGACCCCTCGGTTCTACGCAAACGCGTTAACCACTGTGCCAAGGAGGCGGTCGCACGTAAATAAGATACATTAACCACCTACTTATGTAAAGCTCTTAATTCACTGAAAGATTATTGTCAGTGGATGCTTATATCGTAAATGTGGATAGATGGATATTTCTAATCCACCCGGAAAAACTACTGAACGGGGTTTATTTAGTTATAATAAAGTTTGGTGTGAAATAAATCAACCGATTAACATAAATCTTTTTGTATTTGTTAGCAAATTGTTGCCATTATGTTATTTTATTTTACCCGGCGTTTCGAACACTTTACAGCGAGCGTGGTCACGGTCACGGGCGACTCTGTGATACAGATTTTACATGTCTTGAAGGTCGTACAAAAATTGTTGTTTGTGAACTACCTCCACCTATTTCTCCGCAGTTGGTATTTTGTATATTTTTTCATTTTTTTGGCAGCATTGTATACAGTAATATAATGAATGAATCGCCTTTAAAATCCGTTAAAAAGTATTTCATTTTTAAATATATAATACTTGCGTAAAAGAAAATATTACTTATTATTTGTAAATGCCCATGTTTTCTGTATTTTATTACCAATACAACGGCTTTAAATAAAGAGTTATAATTAAAAATAATCTCATAACTCGTAATTCCAAACAGTTCCCATAAGTTTAGCTTGTTAGTCTTAGTGGGTATAGTTCGTCATTCGCTCGTTTTTCTAGAACGTTCTCATCAAAAGTCGATTTGCGAGGTCTATTTATTCTTTATGTAGGCACGAGTTTATTGTAGGAAACAAATATGCTTACTATTAATGCGAAAGTCTGTTTATTTGGTAGGTTTTCACAACTATACTACAACATAAATCATGAAATCAATTTCTGAATAAAACACAAAATAATGATGACTATGACAGGTTATGCTAGTGACTTTTTCCGGGAGTGAAACCGCGGGGCACAGCTAGTTAAACATAATGAAATTATTGACTAAACATGGAGTCCGAATGCAGAGAGATCGTATTAATTTATACACTCATCATACTTGATGATTTTGATAGGAAATCTTGCATTGATTCCTACGGCTCGTGGGGAAACTCGCCGTGGGTTATGTCGGATTCTTACCTATAAAACCCCACTGTGTTCCGTCTAGTGGCATAGGTAGACCGCCCAGGCTTCGACTAGAATCTTCCTGGTACATTAATCGTTCTTGAGTTTTACTTTTAGTAACATTTAGCGATTAATTTTGGTTAATATGAAAGATTTTAGTGTTGAAACCCATTTCTTAAGAAAGGCAATATATGGCAATTTTTAATGCTCAAACGGATGAAACTGTTTTAATTGATTTTAGCTTACAGATAAATAATATCTTGAAGATAAACACAATTATTATTATATAATTGAATGATGGTGTATTAAATTGTTTTATCTCTCGGTTTTTGTGTGGATATTTCTCAAAAATAATCTAGCCTATAAACCATATAGCCCATAATATTAGTCACCCATAATTATAAAATCTGCTTATTCGTTTCTACGTGATTGGCTGACATACAAGCAAACAAACAGAAAAAAAACAATTAATCAAAATGCCAGCGATCTCTTACAACCTCACGAAACATATTGTTACATCCTGAAGGCAAAAAAGCGTAGACATCGTGGAAATTCGGAAAAAACAAATATTACCTTTTAATATTAATTAAATCATCCCTTTCTGTAGTCGTATTTTGGTATATTAACAAAACATCGCTTTGTAAAATAAATTATAACCCGCACCCGACCCATTTCGAGGGAAAAATATATTTCCATATATCCGTAGAGGCCTTGCTTTTTGAATGCCTTATCACGTAATATGGGTATCGATTTTTAAATAATTGACTTGTTATTTCCTTATTTATAGAAAAGTATTAGAAATTTACTTACTTTTTTACTCAAGAGAAATTTAACATACACAAAATTCTATTTATCGCATTAATGTATTCATCGACGTGTGATAAAACTAGGTTGCATCAATCTGCAATTATTGTCCAGTAGTTTTTGAGTTTATCTATTACAAACAAACAAACAAAAACGCATTTTCTTCCTCTTTATAATATTACTATAGATGAAAGAGCAAATATAACTGTCGATACCTTATTGATTTTTTCAATTAAAATAGACCACATTATAAACCTAGTTTAATGAAATATATAGCACTAGCTGCGCCCCGAAGTTTCACCCGCGTAAGTCCGTATCCCGTAGGAATATCGGGATAAAAAGTTGCCTATATGTTATTTCAGTTATCCAGCTGTCTACGTACCAAATTTTATTGCAATCGGTTCAGTAGTTTTTGCGTGAAAGAACAACAAACACACACATCCTTACAAACTTTCGCATTTATAACATTAGTAGGATATGATTAGTAGGATTGTCGGTTAACATTGTTACTGTCTGTAGCTGTTAGAAATATGCAATTCTTGTTAAAAATACTCTTTTTGACTATTATCACACCAGCGAATAAAGAAGAAAGAAGAAAGAAAGAATGTTTACTTATTACCACAAAATCTTTACAAACTTATAATGTTTTATAATTATTTATTTTTTATGATTGAGGATTATATATGATATTTATGAGGATTTTAACGATACTTGGCAGTTACGTAGCTAAAGTATCAGAACAACATATAAGCTATGGAAATACGATAAAAAAGAAAAAAAAAACGAATTATATAAATCTTATGTTTAAATATACAACGAACACCAATAGACACTATTTGCTTTTAAATTTCGAATCTTAATTGCATCCCAAAAGAAAAACATCATCCGTAAAAAAAAATTATCGCGGAAATTCCCGCCATTCCGATACTTTTGACGTAGGATGAGCACAAAGAACGCAATTCCAACATTTTCGTCTTTGACAAATATTTCGTAATGTATCTGTATTCTTCGAGTCCCGTTCCGCCAGGTATTCCTCTGCGAGACTTCGAACGGTTTTTAAATTGACGTGTCGTAACGCATGGGTTATTGTATGCCGAAGTTTTTTCTAGAACGTTCCCCGACTTATGGAAGGATATATTTAGATGTTGAAATAAATAATTGTGTAAATAAATCTCTTGAATAGTCAGTAGGCAGTAGTGTTTTCCATTTTTCAGTTTATACAGAGATAGATAAAAACAATATTTTCCTCTTTTGATTTATGTTATACTAGCTTTCCGCCCGTGGCTTCACCCGTGTAGTTAATAAAGGTAGACAGACCCGGGTTTTTCATATAGTGTCCATCCCATGGGATCACCGGGATAAAAACTATCCAATGTTCTTTTATGAGTCTCAAACTGTCATATAACTACCACATTTCATCCAAATCAAACCAGTGGTTTAGGCGTGAAAGAAATACAAACAAATTTATTTACCAATTTAATGTCCTATTCAATATCATAGTGTTAAGTATGTCTGTCCGTTTTACACGACATAATGAATACACCGATTGATGGGTTTACTAATTAGTAAGATATATTAATAGGCTTAATGAACCCAGCATCTAAAAAATATAAAAGTGCACACACGTTATTTTGTAAACAGAATTCATTAAACTACAAAAAATAACTTTCAACAAAAATAATTGAGAAATTGAATCGTGATGCTGAAATATAAAATCAAATGTTTATTTAAAAATAAAATCCACGCGAATTCTAGCGAATAACGAATCTATTAGATAAATGGAGAAACGATTTCAACATCACAAATAACATATCATTAATACATGCTCTCATGCTTATAATACTGTTGATTTTGTAGTGAAATTCATTTTATAAATGGAGTCTTTCTATGTTTTATTTAGCAAGACAGCAAGATGGCTAGTTTTCAACTGAACTGGAAAAACACAAAGGCAACTCTTTATCCCGATATTCCTACGGAATATAGACTTGTACGGGTGAAAGCGTGGGGCGCAGCTAGTATGTTAATAAATATCTCGCTCAATTATCTGTTTGTTTATCTATTTATATTTCTTTGAAGTCGTAGTAGTTCGATTTTATGATTTGTTTTTTGTCTGTAGATGGATAGGAAGCTAGAGTTTTTATAGGTTTTATTAAGTGGTTAATCAAAATAAAATTCACTACAAATATTATACGATCTCAGCACATACAAAAAGAAATTGCTTAGGCAGGATCACGGGTGACCGAGTGGTCCTTACCACGCAGTTAATTTTGAATGTAAAAATATACTACTAAATTCTATATGTATATAAACATCTATTGCTGTTCGTTAGTCTCACTATTTTCAGTTCTTCTATGTTTATTTTCAGTCGATTGAAGAAGGCTCCCTCTTATGAATTCTTAATTCTTTGGAACTTTCGACTGATAGTTTTCATTTGACAGCTGGTGCATCCCATGTCGTCCCATTTAGTTTAATTCTGATAATTAGAGGACGGTTTAGCATTTTGGCTAAACTAATCATTTACCAAACAGCTCTTTCTAACCACTGTGAAAGCCTTCAAAATCACCCACAAAATAAACCGAGAAAATAATATAAAAACTACATTTCGTCTATCACGTCTGTATCGCAATGACAAAGCCGAGCATTTCAGCCCGAACTGAAGATATGAACAAGCGACGAAATATTTTGTATTATTTGCACACAAAAGATATCGTTGAGTGGATGGCATCCGTTATTGACATCGAGATGGTATTATACCTACATCAATGTCGACCGGGCTATACTAGCGTTACACCCGGTTCTATCTAATTTCTTTCTGGTTCAGACAAATTTAATTATACAACAACAATAACAAAGACAAATATATTATTACATAATATGGCGAGTCGCGTGATGGTAAACCGCCACCACCAATGTAAATTAACAGAAATGTCTTCTCTATTACTTAAAACAATTAAAAACTCGTATATGGAGGCCTTTCCAGCACTCGTTCACTTCGTTCGTGCAGAATTTAACAGTCAACTTAATACGCTCTTCGCCTCTCTCCCCGCTTACCTACCAATACAGTTAACGTTTGTTATTTCTCCGAATATCGCCGACGTTTCAAATACAAAAACAAGCATTCATTCATTCATTCATTCTTAAAATTATGAGCAATAAAAATTCGAACTAAAATCGTTAATTAATTGATCAATTACTCATACTAATAATAAGAGAATCAGCCAGTTTGTGCAACAATATAAAATTATTTGAAGTACATAATAAATGCCTGCTCAAACTTAAACTGTTTGAGTTTCAGTTTGAGCAAATCCAACATTTATTTATACAGTTAGATTTCTTATAGAAGCACTTTTGAATCGTCATAACATACTTTTAACATTTACCTCCGTTTTGGAAAGCAGTATCTCATCGTGTTATGTTGAATAAATTAATGTTTAAAATACGTGATAGGTTTTGTCATGATACTTCGTGAGCCTTTTCATTTCAGCCACAACACAAACTTCCGATACTCGCATCCTGTCTGTGAAACAACGCGCTGTGTGCTCTTTTTGAGCGCAAATTTTTTGCTCTTTAACCGTAACATGGCTATTCGACCATAAGTTGAAGAGATTGTTTCAATGTGTTTACAGCAAAAACCTCTGATTCGAATTGAATAATTATTATGCGGATAGGCAGCTACGCCGCCTACAGGCTGCGCTGAGGGGTTGCGGACGAATAACCAGCTCCCGTGGCCACTCCACTGAAGCGATTCGATGGAACATAGTGAGGTTTTAGTCGGAAGAAATCCGACATAACCCAGCTCTTTCCTCGGGGGGCCATAGTATGCAAGAATACCTACTAGAAAAAAGGCAGTTTAGATCATGAAATTAACGTCATACCAATACGAAAGTAGCATCAACAAATAAATAATTTAAATTAAATTTATTTATATAGATCTCATTCACGGTATTTTACATACACACACCCCAATAGATGCGTGTTGCAACATAAAACCCATTTCAGTAATCACGCCTTTCAAATAAACCTTTTCAACCGACGTTCCCGAAAATAAGGGTTTCAATTCGCTTTTTTATGGTTTTCATCCTCAATAACGGCATGGCTTTTCAACTGACTGGCTTGAATTTTTCACAGGAAACTCTTGTCCTGTGGTCTAATGATATTCTAGAAAACTGTAACCTTCCCAACATTTTGTATTAATTTAAACGTCATTTACATATAAATAGTTCCAAACAAATTGTTAATTCGAGACCATAAGTAAAACATATATATTAGAACATACGTAATTATTTAATTTCTATTGTGATATTTTGTCTGTGTGCATAATAGACGTATATTCTTTCTTACTACATTTGTTAAACACAAATCATTATCATTTTGTATTAATTACTATTTAGAAAAAAAAATAGAAATAAATTTATTGTTGTTGAAAACAACACCGCACATATAAAGTAAGCCAATTAAACCCGCGAAGGCGCAAAAAAAAACGAAATTTAATGAATAATAATTTATTGTAATAAAAAAAAGTTACAGCTACATTATATCTAACTTAATTAACTACGTACCTCTAGTTCAATGTTGGAACCACGAGTGTCCATCGTCTTCGGCGGGGCGGCATCACGGTCGTGGTGATTGCCGTCATACTTTCTGGGACCGCAGGTGTGCGCGATGTCGCAATCGTTACTGGGTACAAGTCCTTACTGGATATCCTTATACATCTTCTTATAATTAATGCGTGTTATATATGCTTAACAAGATTAAAAATGTTTAATAAAACCTTTATAAATAAATTTGTAACTAACTGACATCTACACAAAAAACAGTATACTGTGCGCCTCGTTAATTGTACACAAAAGGGCTTTAAATCTTTATTAAATTTAAATCTCGATAGTCAATATTAATTTGCGTTATCTATCACAGCGTCCTTTAACACCGATATGTAATGTGTTTAAATAGACGATTTATCAATCATAAAGCAAAATAATGGCCCGCATTTGTCAAACCCGCCATTTATTACAGACAGGTTAGGTCTAACGCTTGTTTTAAAAGTGCAATTAATAATGTGTATGGAAGCAAGCGTCCAACCGGTCATAAAACTCCAACCACCAAAACGCGTATTAATCTTTTAGAAATTTTAGAACGATCAGAGCAAGGGACGCAGCTAGTAATCTATATTTAGAATAACAGCTGTTTTCAATTTACTACACTTTTTCAGACTTATGTCAACCTAACAGCCCTAAATAGGATAGTGAAAAAACCCGAATTTGATCAAACAATTCACATTAATCCAAAACCTCTTAGGCTATCAAAGCCTAGCAAAAATAACGTATACAAAACCCCTTTGACATATTTTCAGGATCTAAAAAGGTTAACAAATTCCTAAGCTAAGAGAACATAGGTGATATTCACTTCAAAACTACTTAAAGGAGGCATTCGTAGATTTATTGTTGACTAGAAACCCCAAACTTCATAACAACACTTTGTAACACATCACACAGGAATAGTGGTACGATACTGTGTTTCGTACGGCGGCTGGGGGAGCTCGAGGCTCGTTTCCTTTACTTCATCCTTCCCAGCCATCAATCCTAACCTTATCCTTTTCCCATTATAAGTTGGCAGAGCATTCTCAACGGTAGTGCTTGTGCGAATGTTCATGGGCGGTGGTGCTCGCTAACCATCTGGTAAACTGCCAGCTCAGTTGCCCGCTATGGCATTAAAAGAAATCACTGTTTTCTATGTACTGTTCTGTATTCGAATTTTCTTATTTTTATGATACTTTATGGTTATTTATATAGCTTTTTATTTATTTCAACTCTGATAGAATTGAGTGGATGTCCATTTTATACTTAGATAAATTAAGTTTCAATGTTTATTCTTAATTGGTATAAATAAATGCAATATATACTAAATATATCCTCTCATAAGAAGTTACGACTTCAATAACATGATATAAAACTCTATCTATTGAACACATTAGATTAATATTTTGCCAAATTTGTTGGTATAATGATAACAATTCTATTTATGAAAAAAAATGTAATTCAATTCTATCTCTTCTTTTATATATTACTTATACACGGTTGGTTGCCTAGAAGAGATCACTTTTAAGTGATAAGGTCGCCCGCTGTGCTGATTTAGTATTGAATCGTTTATTTAATGTGTTATGTACACCAGCCCAATAAAGTGTAAATAAATAAATAAGTAAAGACTAAGCAATAACTTAATTATGTCACTAAAAAAATGTATAATTGAATAGTTTGTTTGTTTGAAAGCGCGACCTTTAGAACGATTTCAAAAATTTCTTCACCGTTGCGTATGTTAATGGTACATGAATGTTTAAAGTACCACGGTCGAAGATGGGGCGAATATTATATTAGCTAGTATATTATAGGGCGTATCTAGTATAAGTTTATATCTAGATATTCACGTCACATACTCGTTTCAAAGGGTTGAATGTGTTGAGATGCGTTTAGAGCGATGTAATATCATCACTTCAATCTATCCGCCTATATAACACGAATATTTTGTGTCACATAGAAAGGGAAAAGTTGTTAGTTTATTGAAAACTAGCTTTCCGCCCGCGGCTTCGCCCGTAGAATTCGTTTATATCGCTTTCATCTCTCTATTTCAACTCCTTTTTTTCGCGGTTAAAAATTATCCTTTGTCCTTCTTAAGTTCTAACTTCATACCAAATTACATCAAAATTGGTTCAGTTGTTTAGGCGTGAAAGCGTAACAGACAGGCAGTTACTTTCGCATTTATAAATTAGTAGGGATTGAAACATAGATAAACCACGTTTCTGTAGATACAGCCTGGTGATGAAGACGGATACACAGCCACCCCATCTGTACATATAGTAGTCAAACAGTGAAAAAACCGACTCGCACTTGACCGATTTATCTAAGACTTTGAACAGGAATTCCAGTAAGAGAAATTATGAATTTACTAGCTGCGCCCCGCGGTGTCACCCGCGTAAGTCCGTATCCCGTAGGAATATCGGGATAAAAAGTTACCTATATGTTATTCCAGTTGTCTAGCTGTCTACATACCAAATTTCATTGCAACCGGTTTAGTAGTTTTTGCGTGAAAGAGCAACAAACACACGCACATCCTTACAAACTTTCGCATTTATAATATTAGTAGGATATAGAAGGATTTGTGACCAATCATTTTAATAGAATGTTTATCAAGTCAATTATGAAACTAATAATATTGCAAAGAGCTCAAAGCGCGGCAATTAAAACCATCCACGATAGAAAATCCATATCAATTCAATTCCCGATGTGAAAAGGCACCCGATATAATAGCCGAAGTTTCACCAAATTATAACTTTTATAATACCTTTTCAGTAAAGTCCTTAAGTTCTTTTTGATTTGAAATAAAAAGTTTTCAAAGGCCTCGATGATAAGAGCTGCGGTTCCGTAGACGGGAGTTGTTGGGTTTGCGCAAAACACTGCTGACTGCAACAATTTGAAGAGGCGTTGTAGAATTAATTTCCCCCTTTATTTACTTTTTAGCCGACGTCCCCAAAAACGAAGGAGCTCCAAATTTTCCACTTTTTCTTTTTTTTTTTGCTAGATAACTTCGCGCGTTATTGACCGAGGTTAAGCAACGTTTGGCACGGTCATGAACTGGATGTGTGGGCATGTTTATTTATACAAAAGACGTTTTGTCGCGCTGTTTGTTAGGTTAGGTTAGGTGTATAACAATATTATTATATATATACAAGGGAATTGGGGGGAAAGACAATCGAAGAAACACTTGAAGAATTGAGTGAATTTTACCTTTCTGTCTGTGGTTCTCATTTGATACCTATCGTCTTTTATAAACTTTGATGATTTTTTTCTTTATAGTATTTTTTTTGTTTTCTATCTGCCTCTATGTTCCGGCATTTCCGGATTATGACACATTGAGACTGACATTTACGCGCATGAATTCGCGGTACACGCGTACAAATATTAAAGTACATTTAATTATTACGACTTCAGCAATATGCAAATGCAATTTTAATTATCCGTTTTGTGAACGCACGCTGTATTTAAAAATGTTACTTTAAATAATGAATACACTTAAAGCTTTCAATTTAAAATAATTTATGCTCGTGTTAAATATGAAATACTTGGTTGTTTCCATCCAATAATTTCATGATACAATATTATATTAATAGTTTATTCATATAATAATAATATTCTTTATTCCAGCGGCTGCTGTTTCAAATAAATGTCAAGTGAACCTCTTTCCATGCAATTAGGTAAATTTTGGTAAGCACAAATTATTATAGTCTTTCATTATTAAGTATTCTTTGTATTATTAATTATATTTTTAAGAGGAATAATGAACAAAATTTCAACAATCTTTTCGCAAAAACTTTTGTATAATAACTAGCTGCGCCCCGCGGTTTCACCCGCGTTAGTCCGTATCCCGCAGGAATAACGGGATAAAAAGTTGCCTATATGTTATTCCAGTTGTCCAGCTATCTGCGTATCAAATTTCATTGCAATCGGTTTAGAAGTTTTTGCGTGAAAGAGCAACAAACACGCACACATCCTTACAAATTTTCGCATTTATAATACTAGTAGGACTAGTAGGATTAGTAGGATATATTTTATGTAGTAGCTACTCTTCTGATGGTCTTCAAATGTTTTACTGTTACTATTCCAAGCCAAATACATACAAAAAAACGAAACTCATATCAATCCGTTTATCCGTTCTTGTATTGAGTTGGTGTAACTAACATTCCTCAATATCACATCTTTAAAACTACGCGACCAATTTTGATGAGATCTTTTTGTAGATAGAGTGATTTCAGAGGAAGTTTTATATGTATAATAACAAATATTTAAGTACTCCGAATTTGCGAAGCGAAGCCGCGGATAAAAGCTAATTAAGTATAAAACAAAGTCGCTTTCTCTATCTGTAACCTTTATGCTATGTATGCTTACATCTTTAAAACTACGGAACGGATTTTGATGCGGTTTTTTAAAAGAAAGAGCAATTAAATAGGAAGGTTTATATGTCGAATGACCTCTATTTAACCACTCTGAATTTAACGCGTGGGTAGCCGCGGACAAAAGCTACTAATATATAGAGTTAAGCGTCAACACACAAACGATTCTCCTTCTAATATATTTTCCGAGTTTTGTCATTGCATTCGGACATAAATTCCCTATCAAGTATAGAAGAATCATGGAGGCGTATTGAAATACTACGAACAGATTAGAAAAATAAGCTAAAAACATAGCTAAAACATTTAGTTTTTGACAGCGCCGTTACAAAAATAAATATAAAAAAGATCTTTGCTGATATTAAGCTAGAATTGATTTAATTACACAAATTACAAATGTCCGTACATGCAAACGATTATTCGTTTATCACGGAACGTAACTGACTATTTATTACAATTAATTTTCGCGCATAAATCACTTCTAATAGCGGCCATTTGAAATTCCAATTGTTCGTTATTTATTGACGGCGTATTAGACGACTAATTGGCAATACCACGTGACATGGTATCGTTCGTCTGAATGCAATTTATTTGGGTATTCTGAACTTATATTTAGCGTTGCATAAGCATGTATTGTTGAGGCATAATCAGCCGTTTATACAATGGCCTCTTTATCTCCGTTCAATCCTACTACGTATAAAAAAAGTTTGTAAGTATAGATGTATGTTACTCTTGCACGCGAAAACAGCTTGTCATATCTGTATGTAATTTGGTACAGAGACAGATTATAGTCTGGATTAGGATATAGGTTTATTTTCACACTGCTAACACGCGACTGAACCGCGATTTACAGCTAGTCTATGATTTTTTATAATAAGCATAAAACTTTTAAATATTTGAATAATACTTTTGCTTTTTTTTCTTTTTACCTATAAAGAATAAATAAATAAATAGTAACTACGCGTCACACGTACGGCTGCAGGGGTTGCGCTGAATTTTTCTTTGTTTTCTTTTTGTTAGGAGAATGTTCTTATAAAGCAAGGACCTAAGAAAGTTTCGCGGGAAATTAGCAAATTCGAACAGACTTATCTAGTAAATCTTAAACTTCACCTATTTGATAGTTCGCGCGAAAAATAGATCTAAAATCAAATGAATATAGTATTTAAGGATATAGACTTAAGGTCCATATTGCATCGTAGCTATAGTTAAGGACGAAAAACTGTAGAATTCTTTTATGGGCAATTCGCTTTCTGAAATGTCAATACGTTAGCTTTAGCCTTCAACGAACTTCACTGCAGATGTAAAAGTTACCTAGAAAATTAAATAAATGACATCTATTATTTGAAATCGAAGTAAATGGACAGATTAAGTATTTTCTAGACCTAGGTATTTTAACTGAACCTTTGTGTGATATAAATAAAGTGTGTAATAGTATTTAGGAAGTTTAGTTTCAGATGTTGAAAGAAATTAGTAATTTTTAACTCATCTATTATTTTTTCAACATGCTACTTGGCTATCATATTATGTGTTTAGTCTGAATCATTAAAAAAAAACGTAAAAAAATATACATACATATATATATAATTGTTTTGGTAGTCCAATGGGAAAGGAACCTAGAACCTCTCGGTAGTAATACAAGAAGCCCTGCTTTATGAGGGTTCGGAAATATTCTAGCTAAGTAACCATTTTTTTAATGTGAAAAAATAATGTTTTATAAGTGGTAACATATCTAGACATGAACAAAAAAACTGCATCAAAGCCTAAAATTAAAGTGTACTAGTTTCTCAATAAAGTATACCAGAAAAATATACATTATGAGATAATGCAGTGACAATTAATTATACATGCCTTTCTTAAAAGACTTATGCCACGGAATAATATTAGTACTAAAGTTAAAAGGATTATGATAAAAAAAACGTTATTAATGGATATCTGATTTAAACAAATCGCTTTATAAATTGTTCCAGGGGAATTCCTTAAAAAAATCCCCCGAAATTATTTGAACGTTTTCTCACAGCGTCATTTATAACAGATGTCAATGTCTCAATGAAAAATTCTTTAGTCTGTTTCATTTAGCGCCGTCACGAATTTCAAAAAACGAATTGCAAAATAAAGTATGAGGGAAATTCATCAACACAAACGTTTTTTTCCGTTTAATTATCTTATATCTTTAAACGAGCAATTCTTGTATATATATAAATATATATATATAATTGGAATCTCGGAATCGGCTCCAACGATTTTCATGAAATTTAGTATATAGGGGGTATCGGGGGCGAAAAATCGATCTACATAGGAATCTTTTTTAGAAAATGTCATATTCGTGTTTTATTCGTGTTTTATCGACTTAAACTTACTTTTTTAACAAATAGGAGGCGTTTGAGTAGTCCCAATTTATTATGACTCTTCCTGACATCTATTGGCGAATAATAATACTATAAATAAAGATATATAATATAATAATACTATAGATATTCCTACGGGATACGGACTTACGCGGTTTCAACCGCGGGTCACAGCTAGTGTATACATTAATAGCGAATTGAAAATAATTTATGATTGAATGTGGTAATAGAAGTCAATTTATATAAACATCTCTTTCTAACACTGGCTACTTTATATGTTTTGACTCTCTTGTGTAATAAAAATTGATTTGAAACTAGCTTGTGCGTTGCCGCTGTCAGAGGGTCAATGTGGTGTCTTCTGAAAATCAGTGGAGAGTCTAATTTCCTCCAAAGTATATTTTTAATTTAATATAAGCTTTTCTTAACTAGTATAAATTTAGGTATTTTCTTTGTCTATCACCGAATTATGACAACCACGGAAAGGTCTAGACGTTTTCAGCTTTTACAACAAGATCAATGGCGTTGTAATCCTACTAATCCTACTGGGCCTACTAATATTATAAATGCGAAAGTTTGTAAGGATATGTGTGTGTTTGTTTCTCTTTCACGCAAAAACTACTGAACCGATTGCAATGAAATTTGGTACGTTGACAGCTGGACAACTGGAATAACATATAGACAACTTTTTATCCCAATATTCCTACGGGATACGGACTTACGCGGGTGAAACCGCGGGGCGCAGCTAGTACTGTATACTTCTCTGTATACTGTTTTAATGAAGTGAAATTTACAAAAATAAACGTACACTTGCAAAATGTATACTCCGTTATGATCATTTTTACTTTTACACGCTATATTATCTGTAAATCCAAATAAATTGTATTCGTATTCCAAATTTAAATTTTAGCTTCTCTTTAGCTCTTCTTCGTCTGACATTAATCAAACGATTCCCGAACGTACTGGAATGTTCTATCAACACAAAATACGAATACATAGAAATATTTCGAATGAAGCCACAACTCTCGTTGCAGTTAATCAAATCCTTCGATTACTCAACCGTCGAACAAACTTGCATTGCAAATCCGCTATCTGGATGATTAGAACTTGCACCTCCTCAAATTAACACTTCTTAATGGCGTGTTTATTGCCACGAATGAGTAGATTGCTTGTTAACATACTTATATATACGGTAGCTGGATATCGGTGTTGTAATGGCAATGTATATTAAATACTTAACCAATGTTGACGTTAGCCACATCCATAAGGTACTCAGTATTGATAGTACAAGCTTCATTTACGAGGGTTGAGGTGGGTATTTTCAATTGGTTTTTTACTAACGGGCTTTATAAGATTTAGAACAATTCTTCTTTACAAAAATGGTCACTGGAAGGAGGTTATATCTGTATATAACCTCCTTCCAGTAATCCAGTATAATCTGTATTATCAAACATAGAAAGAATCACGCCAATCGGTTGAAAACCCACAGAGTTATAGAGCAACAACAGAAATACAGTCGAACTAAGCATCTCGTTGGGATCATGCTGTAACTAGTATCATTTAAAATTGTTTTATATAACACAGAGTTTCCTAATAACTGCATTAACATAATGAATATAACCTAGTTCTATACTCTAAATAAACGAATTATAATAGTTCTGATTTCATAGTCTATGAATAAAACAATATGATATTACACACTTGAAACTTCCTACTCCGTTACTCTCTACTTTATATGTGGGAGTCGATTATACGAGAGCGAACCGCTTTCACCATTATTGTAAAGTCCCTAGTGTTTTACTGGGGTATGGGGCAGATGTATATCTGTTTCATTATTCGATTTTTTTTATGGACAAATCTGTGATCAGCCTTTTATGTCCGGCCGGACCGAGACGTTTTTTTATTGTGCGTCCTCACCGGGAATCGAACCCAGGACCCCTTCGTTTTACGCTCACGCGATAACCACTGTACCAAGGAGCTGGTCTTTCACCATTAGAAAGCTGCAAATTCACTGAGTGGGTATATATGTACCACGGGCGAATATCTAATCACACTTCACACTAATATTATAAATGTAAAAGTTTGTTTGTTTGGATGTTTGTCCGTCGATCACACTTAAACTACTGGACGGATTTGGATGAAATTAGTATATAGATAGGGTATGAGGTATTGAGGAGTTGATAGGATGCTTTTTATCACGATTAAATGCGCCTTTGGGATAAAATAGGAATCTTAATATTAGGGCGGAGCCGGGACGAGCGTCTAGTCTAGTCCTATCCTACTAATATTATAACTGCGAAAATTTGTAAGGATGGTGTAAGGAGGTGTGTATGTTTGTTTCTCTTTCAGACAAAAACTACTGAACCGATTGCAAATTTGGTACGTAGACAGCTGGACAACTGGAATAACATATACGCAACTTTTTATCCCGATATACATACAGGATACAGACTTACGCGGGTGAAACCGCAGGACGCAGCTAGTAATTATTAATAAATATGTTATTTAACATCAAATTACTTGTACTATATTCAATTAAATATTATGCTCCACCAGAGGACGCCACCTTTAGAGCTTCTGCTATTTTGATATTCACGAAATTAGGAAGTGGTTAAGGAAGCCATACTGCACGTTGCATCCACAAATTATTATTACGTAATATCATAATCTTCAAACCATATTACTAAATAGGATACAATATCCTGCCTGATATTATGAATAAATCACCTTGTAAATTAATTTTTTGTTGATTTATTGTATGCTGTTGTTTTCTATTATGTGTGTATGTCTATGTCAAAATAAATGTTTTTATTTCTTTCTTTCTAAATCCGTTGAATCCTTTATGTCAAATTGTTTAAGTCTCTTAAAAATCAAATACTGAAGTTCGACCGACGGGCATGACAAATGGTACAGAAGTATTTTATTTATTTATTTACAGAAAACAAATTGTAACATTACAGGGGTACGACCAAGCCGTTATAATCAAGGTCAATTACACTTGTCCTAGCAGATTTTCCTTATTTTTTGCCTTGTCTCTTCCAGATCCACATAGAATCTATGATTGAAGAACTAAACAATCCTATATAATTAAGATTTTTTCCTGTGATTCTATTTCCTAAACATGAAATAAAGATATCTTTCTGTAACTACAGTAACAATAACTCAGTAGGCAGCCCTATTTCTAAATTCATATTCAAATTATACTTGCAAGAATGTCGATCGTCTGCCAACCCTAGTCCACAAATGATGATGATGTAAGATCGTTAGCTCTCATCACACAATAGATTCAACGTTAACTTATCATACAATCGTAACTTCGTGTTACGGCCTGTGTACAACCCTCGGCTATTAGCATAATTCTCAGAGCACTGACGTCTACTTGTTAATGTTGAGGATAAGAGGAAATTCGTGTGTGGTTCATACTACTTAATAATGATTTTATAAAATAAATAATTATGAATGTGAAAGTTGTATTGGATGTTTGTCCGACAAGCACTCTAAAACTACTGAACGGATTTTGTTGAAATTTGATATACAGACAGGGTACTGACTCGGGTGAAAGAATACATTTATCCCGATTAAATGCTCCAGGATAAAACAGGAATCTTGATAACCGGGCGGGGTCGGTTCGTCTAGTTTATTATAAAAACAGTGTTAAGTCAGTTTTTATCTACTGAACACCCAAACTTACAAATCTCTAAATTTTATTACACTAACTGCTCCGCAATCGAACCCGCGGGCAAAAGCAAGTATATCTATAGCTTGTGTCATTCTGGTGTATAAGTTACACTACCCAGTAGCATTAAAAACCATGCAGCGGTTTACGTGTGAGTGAGCTAAGAACATACATACATACTCACCAACTATCGCATTAAGAAATTACAAACATTTTAACCGATTGTAAAAGCGTGGTCACGGGGAGGCAGTCTCCCGCGACCACGCTCGCTGTAAAGTGTTCGAAACGTCGGTTTAATAATATAATGAATAAATCGCGTTTAAAATCCGTTAAAAAGTTTTTAGTTTCTAAATGTATAATAATCGCGTAAAATCAAACACAAGAAAAAACTATCGCTTTTATAAGATGAGCTAGATATATTTCAACCGGAGCAAAGTTATCAAACAAAGCTTCAGCGACTAACAGAAATGACGTAACACTGACGTCATATTTATTAATTCATCCATCCAACTGTCAATTATTCGTTCACTGAACAACGAGAGAGGCAGCTACTGTTTAATGCGCAAAAATAAGCCACAACGTCGCTTAACCAAATACAGTTTCATTTACGTATACTCTGTATAAGAGCAATTGAGAAAACTCCTTAATTTTATCATTTAAGCGTGTTTCTTTTAAAGCTGTATTAAGTTTTAAAATGACCTAAAATATAATAAAACTATTGAGTTAAACTTATGAATGAATCATAGAATTCCAATCAAATTTCCATACAAAGACAGATAAACTCTTAAACAAAGAGAACTCAATATTTTTCGATGCACATAATTTATGACTTCAGCGGGTTTACCTTTTCATTCAGAAATGCGAAATTTCGTTTGAAATGCTAACGATTCTTGGCGTTGAGACTGAAGGAGACCAGAATTATTTTAATTATTAGAGAAGTATTTACACAAACATCATTCGTTCTTAAATTGAATCGTGTATTTTTTTACGTGATAGCGGACATCTGAACTGGTGGTTCGCCTGATGGTAAGCGATCACCACCGCCCATGAACATTCGCAAAGGTAGTGTATGTTTAAGGTGTAAGGGATAAGGAAAGGATTGATAACTAGAATGAAGGAATGGACTAGGAAGTGTAGGGAAAACGAAACAGGTTTCCTCCATTTTGTATAACCTTAATATAAAAAAATATTTATAAATATATAAAATTGAGAAACTAAAGCCTGCCTGCCAACGGTTGCCTGGTAGAGATGGCTTTTAGCCATAAGGCCGCCATTTGCATACTAGTATTCATTAAATTTTATTTCTTTTTATATTTTGAAAGTGTGAAAGTGTGCAATAAAGAATAAATAAATAAATAAAGCTTTATAATTATTTTCAAATGTATTTCAAGTACAAGAGACAGGTTACTGATCCGAAAAGGCATCAAAATTGACAAGAAAATCAATAAATTTTATTTACTTAGCCAATTCCATCCATTCTGTACAAAATTCATTTCACGATCTATCCTCATATCACACGGTTATCAGGTTTCAAAGAGCACGTACGAATAGTGGTGTACCGAATTATTAATAATCGATCGATAAATGTATAAAGTATGTGTTAAAAAATTATCGATAAAAATAATATACGAGTATTTCATTGTGAATCAATACATATATTTTAAAGAAATTCATGTATTGATTTACTGATTATGTATAATTTTGACTCATATTGAAAATCACGAATTGTTTTATGTGCTTTATTCTGCAATCGAAAGATTGAATATTCATTTAAACGTACTAAAAAGTACTGTGATTTTACAACTAACAAAAAGATGTAGAAAGTCGATACCAAACATCAGACATTAAAAAAGACTATTATGAAAGTTAAGGTTGTAGGGTCGAACATTGAATAAACAATGAACAAATAAGAAGGCGCAATCCGTTCAAATACTTCAAAGTGAGGCGACATTTTATAGAATTCGATAACTTAACGAGTTTTGACAGATGTCAGAAAATGGCATTTATTCAATCATTAGTATTTAGTATGGGATATATTTAGACTGTTTTAAAACTTATTTGCGTTTTAAGTCTTTATACGGTATGAATAACAATATTTTCAAGTATTGTTTTGATAATATATGATAAAATTTAGATTTCAGTGTTAAAAATCACGAGTATAACTTAATATCTTGCCAAAAAAATGAAAAAAAATATAGCTAAATTAGTTACAATTCTCTTACAAACTACATTGTGATAAATTATGCATGTGTGGGTAAAAATAAAATATAGAAATATTTTAAATTTCGAATTTATTTTATTTTCTCAGTGGATAAAACAGTCGACTAAGTATTCACGTCCAAACCTTATGGTAAACAATTTTTATTAAATTGCAAATATAAAAGCACAATAAAAACAACATCCGTATTAATCGATAGACATAGACATCCCTACGCACAAAGGATATCGGAATACCGACAAGTGTGAGATTCCGATTTTATTTATATTTGGAGGGTACTCGAAGATTATCCGGTTCAAACGGGAGTGTTTTCAATTACTAGTCTTAGTATACAGGTTAACTTAGTTGTGGTACAAAGACTTGGAATTTATTTAAAACTAACTGATCGGCCCGGCTTCACCCGTGGTACATATATAGCATACTAGCTACGGCCCGCGGTTTCACCCGCGCAAGTAGGAATATGGGGATAAAAAGTTGCCTATATGTTATTCCAGTTGTCCAGCTGTCTACGTACCAAACTTCATTGCAATCGGTTCAGTAGGTTTTGCGTGAAAGAGCAACAAACACACATACATCCTTACAAACTTTCGCAATTATAATATTAGTAGGATAGGAAGTAGGATGTCTCTCAGTGACGTTGCAGCTTGCTAGTGGTGAAATTATATTTAAGAAATTGACGACTGGAAAGAAGGGGAGGACTGGGAAGGGTGAGGAGGCGGAAACGGGCCACCGGAAATCAGAAATTTATTCCATTGTGTCCAATTTGTTTTCGTGCTTTTTGCGAAATAAATATTTAAATTATTTAACGATTATGTTGGTAGCTTTTTTTGTATGATTACAACTAATCGTGTTTTTAACTCACCAATATGTGTTTGTCTTTTAGAAATTAAAAACTAATTTTTTAAAGTTTTTAATTTCTAAATGTATAATACTCGCGTGAAACCAAACACAAGAAAATACTATGTGTTTGTCTTCTTTTATCTAAGAAACTTTATCGGATTACAATAATTATTTTGATCATCACACTATATTATATTATCACACTAATATTATAAATGTGAAAGTTTCATTTGTATGTTTGTCCGTCAATCACACTGAAACTACTAAACGGATTTTAATGAAATTTGGTACACAGATAGGGTATGATCTGACTTGATACTTTTTTATCCCAATTAAATGCTCCATTGGGATAAAAAAGAAGATTGATATCCGGGCGGAGCCGGAAGTAGCGTCTAGTAATATATAATTTAGTAAATACATAATAAAATGTTCATAATCTTATATGAGAATAACAAGTTTCATCGAATTTAATTCACTAGTTTGGAAGCTACAAAACATATTTACCAATCAATTATAAAAACAACCACTAAAATACTTTGACATATACCACTAAGAGAGTGGGATTAAATAAATACCCATCTGTCCACACGTGTTTATCAAAACCAACGCTAAAATATAAAAAAAACCAACCCAAATGTAAACAGCAATAAATTGGATACAGATAGCTAAATAAAATATCTGGGAAAATAGAATTTATAAGCCAGTCCGAACGAAAATGGAATATAGGATAAAACGGTTAATCTAAAAACCAAATACTAGGTTATTTTCGTGTGTATTTACAGATATTTTAGAGAAAAAAATCATTTATACAATTTGAAAATAAATAATAAATAAATATTAGTTTAAAAAAAACTAAAAAACACGCTTTAACAAAAATCATATTTTGCAAATTAAAAAATGGAATAATTTTATCAAATTAGTGTATTGTCATCGGTCCTCAATAAATCTACAACGTTTGAACGAAATCTGGCCGTTTAAAGTGGGTCAAAATCGCGCCCAAAGAAGTCGGTTACAAACAAACATAAAAACAAACATACAAACAAACATACAAACAAACATACAGGTGAAGCTAATAAAAAGCGTGTAAAAAGAAGTATTTTATGTACACAAACATATAATAAAATTAATATTATTCGAGCCTAAAAGAAAGAGCACATTTAAGATCCCTTCGTAGATTTGCAGATTTCATTTTAGCATAAAAAAATTAAATATCATTTATCTTCTTAAAAGCGATTTTGCTTCAGTTTGTTTTTATTTTTTGTTATGCGGGATAAGAAAAGGATTACCGTAGTTAGGATTGGACAAGTCGAGGTAAAGGAAACAGGCCCCCAGTTGCATTGCGCGAAACATATTAGCATTCACAAGCTACTCTTTCCCGATCTTCTGTGGGTGTTGTACCTTCCCGGAGCGAGCTGATCTAATTCGTGCATAACCGTACTCAACATCCACATTTAAATAAACAATATTAACCTATAGCAATAAACCTTCACGCAAGTAGGGCAGTAAATAAAACTGCATTCGCAGAAAGTTCGAGAGAGCTTTATATAGCCGTATAACTTCAAGTTTTAAAAGACATTGTGTCTCAAAGTTTCATGCATTGTGAATTTTCAACTCTTCTATTTTTGAGCCTACGAGATTGCATAGCTGTTATGGACATTCAAATAAAATATTATATTCATTCACCAGTTGAAATACACGTATTTATATGCCTTTATTATGCTGTGTGCAGCTAAATCAAGCCATTATTTAAAAAGGGGCACTTATTGAATATGCCTAATAAAATTCCCATCAAAACAAATGAAACCATTTCGAATATCTCTTAACAAATATAGATATGTAATTGTATAATATGAATAGGATTTGCTATATAAAATATAAACCAATACAAGCTGCACGTTCCGGCTCTGCCCGGGTAGTCATTTATCGTAATTGAAGGAATATAAACTATCATATCTTCTAAGTGACTTTGAACTCGAGTTGAGTTTATGAGTCCATCGACAAACAATGTGACACGTAATTAATACATATAAATCTTATATATAAAATTCTCGCGTCACAATGTTAGTCTCTATACTCCTCCGAAACGGCTTGACCGATTCCTCTGAAATTTGGTAAGCATATTGGGTAGGTCTGAGAATCGGCCAACATCTATTTTTTATCCCGATATTCCTACGGGATACGGACTTACGCGCGTGAAACCGCGGGGTGCAGCTAGTATTATATATAACTACATAACATATTATATATAAGCTATTACCTTCGGTATTACACGTATAACCTATTCCATCATAAAGGATCACAAGTAAATCCTAATTAAGGGTCACTTATATTACAAAAGAAACATTAATACATAATTCGAATCTTCCAGTATTAACGATACCGTAATACGAGTATTAATAAATTAGTCTCTCATCTTTGTAATTATTTGTATAATCATACGCATTAAACAAATATTTCTTTCTATAAGAGATCAGTTACAAAAATGCCATAATGCTTCAATTATAACATTATTTTAATGTTTTTTTTCTTATTTGACGCTCGTCCCGGTTCTGAGAAGATTTTTGTGTTATCCCACAGGAGTATTTAATCGATATAAACAGTATCCAATCACCACCACCAAGTCTGTCTTTATACCAAATTTCATCAAAATCCGTTGAGTAGTTACAGCGTGATTGTCGGACAAAGTCAAATAAACAAACTTTCACATCCTACTCCTACTATTAATATTATAAATGCGAAAGTTTGTAAGAATGTGTGTGTGTTTGTTGCTCTTTCACGCAAAAGCTACTGAACCAACTGGAATAATATATAGGTAACTTTTTATCCCGATATTCCTACGGGATACGGACCTACGCGGGTGAAACCGCGGGACGCAGCTAGTTTACAATATTAGTATTATCAATCGTACGAAATAAGCCATAAATTTATATCTATTTATATCCCTCTTATAATATGCTTCCACGCTTCCAAAACTTACCTTTGAATAATAAAAAAAATCAACCAAAAAGTATTCACTCCATAAGCGTACATTTAACAAGACAACCTCTTATTTTCAACCGAACTGGTCCTCAAGGCGCAGCTAACAAGCCGAAATAAATAAAAAACGAAACAAAATTATCATATCCTCCTGTAATCAGTACACCTGCTTGCTTCTTGGGTTTATCTCGCAGTGATTGTTTTTTATCGCTTTAAGGGATTTAGACTTCATTCATATTAAGAGATATAACCACAGATAACATAATACCTATACAGCGCTGGTTACTTCACTGCATAGTATATTACAAAGTCGCTTTTCGCTATCTGTATGTTTAGATCTTGAAATTACGTAACAGATTTTGATGGGGTTGTTTAGTAGATAGTGTGATTCAAGGAGAAGTTTTATGTGTATAATAAAGAAAGAGAAGGTAAAGAGAGGAGGAAGGGGATTTTACTCCGAATTTACGCGCGCGAAGCCGCGGGCAAATGCTAGTTAATAAATATATGGTAAAATCGTAAGAGATAGTGATAAAGGAATAGTATAGCCTTATAGAGATAGATAAATATTTAGCTTAGTTCAAGAATCTGCAAGGGATAATGAAATAAATTATTATTGAACTAGCTTTTGCCCGCAGCTTCGCACGCGTTAATTACGAACAGTTTAATAGATGTTATTATACATATATTATACCTTCCTCTTGAATCAGTCTATCTATTAAAAAAGACCCAATTAAAATCCGTTGCCAAATTTTAAAGATTAGAGCATATATAGGGATAAAGGGACAGAGAAAGCGCCTTTGATTTATACTATATAGTGATAACTGTGATATTTAAAAAATAATTTGACAAAAAAACAAATTTTTAATTCGTACTAAAAAGTCTTTATTCCATATATCGTTTGTATAGAATATAGATAATTGTGCAGGATAAAACGCATTTTAATTAATTGTTTGTGAATACGTTTGTTACTACCCGCAAAAACTAATTAATTTTTGATTGAAACGTTTAATACTATGCAGATAGGTTATGGTGAGAATTATCAAATGATTAAGTTAAAACCACAGGCGTAATTAGTACATAGGTTACATCGATCAGACGTTTTTGTATATGAAATGAATAATTGTTATATAATATGGAGGTATTATAGACCCTAAAAGAATGTCAGTAAGAAGACATTTTAATTAAAACATTATAATTCTATGGCTTTATGGAACCGGGATACAAAATAAATCCTCGAATATATTAAATGACGTATTTTTGTTTTTTGCAAATAAATTGTTTATCTCATGGTAGAGACTAGACCTAAAAACAAATTGAGGCGACATTTGCCGATTTTTTAAATGTATTATTGCTATTTATTTTTACCGCAATAAAGATAAAGTAATTGGTTAAAAGAGTCTGTTGATAATTTTTTTATTTAATAGCCATGTTGGTATTTGTTAATTTTGATTTTAATTTAAATATAATATGACGTAACAATCTATTGAAAAAAAAATTAATGCTGTGGGATAAAATAAAACCTCACCAAGCCTCACCTCTTCTTTATTTTTTAGCATTAGAAACTGGAAGAGATCGCTATTTTAGCGATAAGGCCGTCTGTTCTGCTCTTGTGGTGTCAGTTTATTTATAGAATTTATTTATGTATGGCTTAGTACACAATAAAAAGTGTTGATTTGATTTGATATTAACAAATCTCTCTTTATCATATTAAAATGACCAGTCAACCAAACATCTATGAATGACGATCAGAAATTCTGTATGACTTCAGGGAAGTTTGTACGAAAACGCGAATAACTTCCGTATCGGTCAGCAGAAACTTTTCAAGCGAAAACAACTAATTCCTTAACGCAATAGGGGCCGGAATTGCTTGCACCAATTTAAGTTCCGTTAAGTTTCCGTAGGCTGTTAGAGAAGCTATCAAAACTTGCTCGAACCAATCGTAAATGCATTTATTTCCGTTTCGCGGCTGATAAAGTTCGATGTAATGAACAAATATTGTAATATATCACCTACTAGCGGTCCGCCCCGGCTTCGCCCGTGGTACATATATAGCCTACCTTAATAAATGACCTATCTAACACTAAGAATTTTTCAAATCGAACCAG
The DNA here is from genome assembly GCF_012273895.1 of Zerene cesonia. Classification (NCBI taxonomy): domain Eukaryota; kingdom Metazoa; phylum Arthropoda; class Insecta; order Lepidoptera; family Pieridae; genus Zerene; species Zerene cesonia. The sequence continues at coordinate 1,779,266 of NC_052123.1, read as the reverse complement.
TAGTTGTTGAGATTAGTGCGTTCAAACAAACAAACAAACCTTTCAGCTTTATAATATTAGTATAGATTTATGGCCATAGGAAGAAACATTGGGAAGGGGTTGAAATAGGGGGTAAAAACGATGTAACCGAATTTCACGCGGGTGAAGCCGCGGGCGGCTATCTAGTATATTATAAAATAAACACACACAATAAAAATTAACTTCATTTTACAGTCTGGTTAAAAATACAAAATCTTCCACACAGCAATAATTTAATCTTAACAAAACCATCGAATGCTATCTCGCAGCATCCTAACCAGTCCCGTACAATCTTCAAAATTAATATGTTATCTGTGGCAAGAATACAGATTATAAAATTGAATCCAGCTCTGATTATAGTTGTATACGTGTAAAACAGCACTTAACAAGTGAGAGTTGATTGGCATTAGGTTATTATACCCACCATTACGAGCTACATTGATTATAAGGCTGGATGAAATACAAGCAAAACAAATGAACTTATTTATCATAAACGTATACCTAATTCATTAAGAACTAGCTGTTCGCCCCGGCTCCGCCCGTGGTACATAGCCTATGTCACCCAGTGAAGTTCGGCTTTATAATGGTGAAAGAATTTTTGATATCGGTCCAGCCGTTAGACCAAAGGATTGATTTTATCTATAGATTAAATAAGAAGAATCTATATAGATAAAATGAATCTTCTTATATAATTATATAAGAAGATTCATTTTATCTATATAGATTGATTTTACTAGATTTTGCCCCCGGCTTTGCACGCGTTAAATTCGTAGTAGTTCATTAGATGTTATGATACATATAAACTTTCCTCTTGAATCACTCTATCTGTTAAAAACCCCATCAAAATCCGTAGAGTAGTTCTAAAGATTTAAGCATAGATAGGGACATAGAGACAGAGAAAGCGACTTTGTTTTGTACTATGTAGAGATATTTATTATTTGATTTCAATACAAACAGTGTATGACGTATGATTAGTTAGGGTCTTGAGTTTCATCTGCCATACGTGGAGCTAATTGTATGAACTGTGAGATATTATATTAGATTCCATATAGAAAACTACCACAGACGTAGATCGGCCTAGATAGAGCATCAAAAACCGTAGTATTTTCTTGTGTTTGATTTTACGCGAGTATTATACATTTAGAATAAATCGCGTTTAAGATCCGTTAAAAAGTCTTAAATTTCTAAATCAAAAACCGTGTCATAGATTGAGCGAAAAGCTCTTAACTTCGTCGCATAATTCAGGCTAATCTCGATCAAAATCTTTTAATTATAGACTAGGGTAACGAGACACTTTATATTTTATCTTTATAGTGCAAACAACAAAACTTAAGCATATAATTTACTCGTTATCGGTTTTAAAATGTTGGCCCCCAACATTTTTTTTTTTCAAAAAAAACATAGCCTATACGTTGCTCAATTGGTGTATCATCACATAAATTCTTATCAAAATCTGTCGAAATCGGCTTTTATGTAACGACGCACATACAAATAGGCAAAAAAAAAACAAATTATCATTGTGGATTATTGAAAAATACATATTGTATAGCATTTATTCTCTTTAAAAGACATTGAATGGACAACAATCTGGTCAGTGTTTTATTTAAATCGTTAATATGTGGAACTTACTTCATGTATGGAGCTGGGCGCTACCTGTTCCAGTTTTGACTATTATATGTATAGATTAGATTATATTCATATAAATAGTTTAAGAAATAAAGTCACAATTAATCGCTAATTTAAATCTACACCTACTCCATCTAGCTTCACATATTCATTGGCCACTATTAAAACATAATCCGTTCAATTCTGACAGCGCTCGTGACGTATTAAATATCTCAATTAAACGCCGCCTTCGTCAAACGAAAATGGCCTTTGAAGGCTCTAAAAATAAAGGAATAGGGGACCTTTTAAGCTGACAGCTGTGGGAATTAATGGGCGAAGTTCTTAGCATGTATACACGAGTATTCATACATGGTCTAAATCCTACAAATCCGTACTAATAATAATGTGTACGTATTTTTATCTGTCTCTTCTTTACACCTAAATAGCTGTACCGATTTGGATGAAATTTTGTACAGGTAGCTTGAGCCCGAGACATTGTTATCAAGCATACCCACGGGGACTGGAACTATACGGTTAAAATCTCAGGACACTATTCATTTATTTATTTAATCCTTATTGTACATGACACACAATAACACACATAGAAACACGACAATTATATAGTACAATCGGCGGCCTTATCACTGCGCAGTGATCTCTACCAGGCAACCGCAGGAGTAAGGTAAAAAAAAAGGAAAAAAGCTAAATTCACCTGACCAAATAAAATTTAGAATAAGTCCTGAAAATAAAATTGTCTTCAATTAACAGTAACCTTGTTTACCAAACGAATGCTGTCTACTTTAATTAATAAAACGAACAAAGCCGAAAGAAGCCAGAGAATCGCAATAATATATCTACTATATACCATCTAGATAGTATGTCATCAGATAAGATGCTAAAAGGGAAATTATCTCAGTTTCCTGTTCGCTTTATAATTGGTATTTAACACATTTAATAACCCGAGGTTCCGCAGTAATTTGCATTGAAATTAGCACATTTCAACCGACTACAAAAAAGGAGGTCTCTTCGACTGTATTGCTTGTTACCTCGTAACTTTTTACTGGGTGAACCTATTGATGTGATTATTTTTTATTTGAAAGCTGATGCCTCTCATGTGATCCCATTTAAATTTGGTATATTTCTGTCAATTAGAACGTAGCTTAGTTTCTGATTAATAAATATTACTGTGGTATTTTTCATTTTACTGTATTAGTAATGAAACAACTTGGCTAATGAAGAAAAACCACTATTCTACTAATATTATACATGCGAAAGTTTGTAAGGATGTGTGTGTGTGTTTGTTGCTCTTTCACGCGAAAACTGCTGAACCGATTGCTATAAAATTTTGTATGCAGATAGCTGAACAACTGGAATACCATAAAGGCAAATTTTTATCCCGATATTCCTATGGGATACGTCCTAACGAGATTGAAACCACGGGGCGCAGCTAGTAATTTCATAAAAGGAAAGAAAAAAATCCTTAATGAAGGACATAATATTTACATTTATATTTATTTATATTACATATTTTTCCGCATATTCCATGATACTTAACGCTTCAAAAGGCTTGTATGCGACACATATGCGAGGGAAGATGCTATCCTTGATCACTTATAGATAACGTCTATCCTTGCAAAATGCAAGATAGATTAATTTGCTATTGTTATCTTTCCTTGATTGTAAAATGCAAGATATATTGTTACCCAAGAGCTATCTGTTACCTCCGATAAGATATCAATAACGGCCGTTAACTCAACCAAGTCACTTATTCATACGAAGCACCACTCTTATAATTATCGTAAGTCACTCGGAAGATAAATTGCGTGTCATCTCATGTCATTCAGCACAAAGGAGGGGGACAGGTGATGGATCCCGATGATGAACGCTTCACAATAGATGTCATGAGGTAAATATGGAGTAGGTCTTTTGAAAATATGATGGGAAAATATATTAGCAGTCGGCTTTCGCTTTTACACATATGTGTGACTTTATGTGTATATTGTACTAGATGAGCCCTGTGGTTTAACCCGGGTAGTACCTGATGTTATATAGTCTAAAACCTTCCTCAATAAATGGGCAATCAAGCACTCAAAGAACTTTTCATTGCAGAAATAGTTACTGAGATTAGCTCAAACTCAAACATTTATTTATTCAATTATAGAAGCACTTTTATATAAACGTCTACAGACGATTCATCTTTTCGAAAAATTACAAGTAATAATCGCGGTTTATGAGAAAAGTACAGCCTGGTTACAAACGAATGAACAGATATACAAACAGACAGCATCTTAGTAGAGCGCTTTGGTTACGGAACCCTAAAATAATTTAACAATTATATTATATATCTGTAGGATAAACTGGTTATAATTATAGTATTTTCTTATGTTTGATTTTACGCGAGTATTATACATTTAGAAATTAAAAACTTTTTAACGGATTTTAAACGCTGTAAAGTGTTCGAAACGTCGGGTTAATAATATAATGAATAAATCGCGTTTAAAATCCGTTAAAAAGTTTTTAATTTCTAAATGGTTATAATTATATTATATGTAGGATAAACTGGTTATAAATACAAAATAGTATGGAAAGTTACACACGAAATTGTGTTTGCTAAAAATGAATGTCACATAACCTTGCATTTCTTTAACTCAATTAGGAAAATTTTTAAATTTCAGCATATTCCACATATTTTTCAAGCATAACTTGGAAACGACTAGACAAATATTACAACGGTTTTGGCGAACGTTCAAATATAAACTTGCATTATCTCTATTGTAAAAATAATACTTTGGCAAAGTTCGCTTGGACTAGATTGATTTTTTAAGTGACGTGAAATGGCGTCGTTACTTTTAAAAATAACTTTTGGTCCAAATTTTCTTAACTGCATTCTGTATAAAACTAGATCAGTGGTTAGAGGCTGTATCTTACAACCTATATCTTATAGCGAAATTAATTCCTTCTTAAACTCCTAGAATCAATGTATAAAATTTCTCGTGCTTATCAATAATAGAAAATCCTTTTTTTTATATTTAACACTGATAGGTAGCAACATCGCACCATAAAAAAATTAACCTAACCTAACCTACCCAAATCACAACAAAAATAATAGTGATCAAACAACAAACACTAAAATGTCAAATTATTTCTTATTTGACATTTTAGTGTTTGTTGTTCGTTGTTCGGTTACATACATAGTACTCTTGAATTCTCGTTTGTTGTTAGGTTATCATTTAGTTGAAGCTTAAACGTGTGTAAATGGACCTGAATTGAGCCTTGCACTCAGAATATCTTTCTAGAAACATCTCATAAAAAGCATTTTAGTCAGACAAGCACAAAGCTAACATAATAATAACACAATAACGATCCTTGTAACTCAGAAACCAACACAAGTTTGATCGGAAGGAACTACGTAACACTCATATTACGAAATGAACTAACATTTACTACTTTATTGTTTTAGTAACCTAAACCTCCGTCAAAAACCATCGAAGCGCAATATTTCGTCCGGATAAAAAATAACACAAAATGGCGGCGTGACACGAACTTTCCCGCCAAAAATAAGCGGACGGCTAACCTAATAATGCGGGATCACAGACTATCACAGAATACGTTCGTGACATCTGAAAATAACCAATTTCTTGCTTTTACTATTTTACGAATAATAAAATTCTGTTATTCTTGTATTGCTGCAAGATATTTTATTCTAAAAGGAATAATTAATCTTCGTCTGCATAAAGTATTTCTTATGGTAATTAGATCGAATATATTTATACTTTAAAAATAAATGCTTTTTAAATTGTACCTTTTTTAAATATATAATCTGCAACTAAAATACTCTTGAGAACATTGATATAAAACAAAACTAAAATAAAATCAACTAAATTGTCTAATTTGCTCGTAATAAGGTATTTTTAATTAATTCTTCAGCAGTTAAAACCTTCGACGTGATCGAATGCTCGAGACCAAACAAACGTGCAGAAATGAATTCGATTTTTCAATTTAAACGCATGAAATTCATATCACGTAATTCATAGCACAAATCGGTAAAGGAAAACACTGAGAAAACCAGCATGTCCGAGAAACAAAAGTTCAACTACATGTGATATCTACAACTCACACTTGGCCGCTATATCAACATAAAAAGGAATATGATGTTTGCTTAATGATTTTGTTACATTCATTATTATTAAACGATTTATTTAATAAGAAAATATATCGTCAGGTTTAAAGGTCTCACTAGATTATAAAATTATTACTATTGATTCATTACTTTTTTATGTATAAAACCAATGACTTCAAAATTAACTGGAACCCCGGCGTACATCAATCTAACATCAAGTTGTACTAATGAGACGCAGGTGCAGGAGGCAGTGCTCCTTCACCACACTTCTAGGACCAACAAAAAGACAGATTGACGCATCAAGCGCATACAATTGCCCTGAATATGTAGCCGCTGATTACATCGTAACATCCCGTTATGGACCACCCAAGATACAACCGTCATTATTGTTTTTGTAGAACACTTGTCGCGCTTTATAAATTGCTTTCTGCGACGATCCATCATCAGCTCTGACAGCGCACGTGTTACAAGCAATTGTGACGTAACACGGTTTTTACAAGATGCGATAAGTAGGTAATGTGAGTTTGTGTTCTTGCGCTTCTTGTGGACGATAAAATGTCGGATCCGACAAAGGTATTCACAGGCTTGTCGATTGTTTATAAAGGTGCTTGTTGTTTATTCTGAAGAACATTAGAGAAGTCTATTCTATCTAATATATAAAATTCTCGTGTCACAGTTTTCGTTGCCATACTCGTCCGAAACGGTTTGACCAATTTTGATGAAATTTTTTGTGCTTATTTGGTATCTATGAGAGTCGGCCAACATCTATTTTTCATACCTCTAAATGATCAGAGTAAGGCAGAACAGCGTTTGCCGGGTGCAGCTAGTTGAAATCTGAATATGTAAGACGCAAAGGTGACTGACTGATTTATCAACGCACAGCCCAAACCGACCGATCGGCTGTAAATTTGGAATGCAGTTAGCCATTTGGTTAAAGCATCCGTTATGAAAGGATTTTGAGAAATTCTACACCCAAGGGGTAAAATAGGGGTTGATAGTTTGTACCATGATTTATTTTTTATTTCAACATAACATGCAACGTTATTTCCAGTTATTTTAGTCAAACCCTATAATATTGATTCTCTGGGTAGGACAGCTGACTGACCTATATATTAAACCACATATTAAACGTAGTTATTCGTATAACTGAGTTTAATTGCCACTAGGCGGGACTAGCTCACATGAGCAGTTTCTTTAACAATGGATTTATAAGAAGAAGTATATTCATCTAAATTCTTTTCTCGAAGTGTTTTCAAAGACGTCCTTAAAACCAGGTTGTAAATTAGACTTTTTTTGTTATTTTTAAAACTCCAATTTTCAAGTGATTGACTTTTTTTTTGTTTGATAGAGAACTGATGACATGTAGTTCCAGTTTCCATTTCCATATATTTTAGGAGGTTAATTTTGCATAGATACAGCCCCCGGGAAAGAGGCCGTGAGTTGTGTCGGATTCCTACCGACTAAAACTCCACTGTGTTCCGCCCAGCTGCTTTAGCGAAGGGTCCAAGGGAACTATTATACGTCACCGAACCCAGTATTTTCCAGTCTATCTATTTCATTACTCTCTGCTTGAGTTACTCTGAATAGTCCGTCTAACATTATAAATGCAAATGTATCTCCGTCTGTCTCTTCTTCATACCTAAACAACTTAGCTGATTTTCATAAAATTTGATATAGAAATAGTTTGAGATCCACTAGGACGTAGGAAATCCCACGAGAACAGGTAGATGCGAGAAAACCGCGTGCGGAAAGCTAGTGTTGTATATTTCTACACCAATTTGTGCTGTCTAGTTTGACCTACTTCATACTGTAGCGAGGTAGCCATTTTCCAAACTAAAATAACTAATTTACCCGCCAAAAACAGAGATGACTTTATAATGAGCGGATGAAAAACAAATGAGCAGACATTTTACGAATTTTTTAATATTTTTTTGAGTCTAAATTAAAAGTTTTAGTACACTGTAGAGGATTATCAGGCCTGACAAAGGACAACTCGAGATTAAAAATATACTAGTTATGTGCCCCGAGTCTTTGTACATTCTATTACTATATTGCAGTTCTGCATTTCAGATGAACATACAATGATATGGAATGCTCTACTGCAAAAAAGGTATATCTCATTAAAATCTAGACCAAATACTTTTTACTTAGTAGAGAAATCCTTAGTATCACTGTACTTATGTTTTATCGCAACATATATATAAAGGAGGAGATAAAATTTATTTTTCGGAGCATTGTGGACAAATTGGAAGTATTCGTCTCGAGAAATTTTGAAAGAATAGAAAAAATTTAATCACGAGGCAGGATTCGAACCTGCGTAACTTGCCTAACCGTAGCAATTTATAAAGCATTTCAATGCTATAAAACTAAAAATTAAAGTATTCGTCTCTTCAGATTGGAGGAATATCTATAATTGGACAGCATTAGGTACTGTATTAAGGCTGATTTTAGATATTAAAACGATTGAAATTATTTTTGAAATTTTATTAAACTATCTATATTAACGCGTGAGCGTAGAATCGAGGGGTCTTGGGTTCAATGCCCGGTGAGGACGCACAAAAAAAAATGTCTCGGTCTGGCAGGACACAGAAGGCTGATCACCAGTAGGCGACAACAAGGCGGACAAGTATGTCCGTAAAGAACATCGATCAGTGAAACAGATGTACATCACCTGCCCCATATCCTACTAGGGGACACGGGACTTCTTTTTTTATATGAAACCAAAGTTAACTGTTTTTGCTATCATTATCTTTCCTTGCTATCCCACTAACTTTATAAACCCGAATATTTGTAAGTGTAATGTATAGATGTTTGTTACTCTTTAACGCGAAAACAGCTAATCGTATCTGTATGAAATTTGGCACACAGATAGCTTATAGTCCGGATTAGCACATCGACTACATTTTACCCCAGGTGACGAGTGACCCAAGTGACGCCGCGAGTTACAGCTAGTTTTCATAAACCCTCTATTCTTTCCATTCCTACCACATACGTTATACACCCGATGAAAACAGACCAAAATCGCATTATCACGGTACAATAAAACTTTTTATCTACCATCGTGAACTTTTAACAGACCGTAGTAAAGACCGTTGCTAGTGGAATAAAAAGTTCCTAAATTATTTTCCATCGCGATAAACACTTGGCGGATAACCTCACGAAAGTGGAAACGAGTTTCCGTCTAAAGATACCGGCAGATTGGTAAAGATAGGACGACTTGAATAAATATTATCTTTTGTTCAATTATTCTGCTTTCTAATCCTTTTAATAATAATTGTTTTCGACCTCGTCTTCGTTTTGCGTTATTACAGGATATATAGTCCAGAGATTTAATGAGTGATCCTGAGTGTACATAAATTTCCAGTGACCATTTCCCCTTTTAAAGCATTGTTTTTGTGACTTTAATGGCTTTTGTCGTTCATAAGTTCTGTAATGAACACAATATCTAAATACGTATAACTCAAAGGTGACTAACTGACACAGTGATCTATCGACACACAACTCAAACCACTGGACGGATCGGGCTGAAATTTGTCGTGCAGAGAGATTTTATGACGTAGGCATCCGCTTAGAAAGGATTTTGATAAATTTTACCCCCAAGATGATAAAATAGGGGATGAACATATTAATAAAACTGCGCGGGCGAAGCTCCGGGCTATATATATTATAGATGTATGGGAGAGGTAGGATTTTTGTTTGTTACTAGACCGATTTTGAAAAAACTGCATTTCAAAGCTACTTTCTAAGTGCCGGTTATAAAACATCTATTTAACTACTCCGAATTTAACTCGTAGGCTAAAAGCCAAGGGTTAGTTTATAAATTACGAGATAAGCCTTCTAATTCGATTAAACATAAAATGTTAAAAGACACCATTTTGTACATAACGAAATTCCACTCTTATCGAGTCTCTTATTAAGCGTAATGTTCGAGTCCTAAGATAATTCTGGAAATCTAACGCCGAATATATGTAAATCGGAGTGTTTGGAATTAGCCTAGATCGTATCACCTATAAGTTTCTTGCTACGCCGTAAGCGAATTTCATTTTATACTATTTAGTAATAGCATTATCAAGTATCGATTTACTAATCTATACGGCTACATGGGTCTCTCATTCGTACGAGGTATGAACGTTTATGTTCAAGTATGGAATTTAAATAAAAGAAAAAAATAGAAAAAGTTTGATCACGCGGCGATCTCGAACCCGCGTCATTTTGCCAAACCGTAATAACGCCTGGTCCCGCCTCGTGATAATTTTTTTCTATACAATGCTATAAAACTAGAAATTAAATTGGAAATTGAAGCAAATATCGCCTTGCACTTGTAGGTTCACATATTAGTGCAAGTGAAAGAATAATATTATTATTATTTATTTACAAGTAATATCAGAACATAAAGGAAACAACATAAATTATCAGTTGTGTAGTAAAGAAGAAAAAATCACTGAGGTTTAAAGTAATGTGCGTATACAAATAATTTCGGTTAAAATTGTCTAATTACGTACGTAAGTAAATAATGTATTGTGTTAATTTTTCTGTAAATCAAAGAAAAATATATAGACACTGTCTGTTCTGTTATTTCAGAGACGAATATGTTAATATTAGATATACAGGAAAGAGCAAAAGTTATATAATATCAATATATAAATTCCAAATGTGAATCCACGATATTCGATGTTCTGTAGCGAAGCCTTACCTCTGCCCCTCCCTTTTAGCCTATGTCATGTTATTTTTTTTTAATCGAATATTTTAAGCTTTTGAATAGTGTAAAGCTAAAATTTAAAGAATACCACTTATCAACATATAAATATGTTATTGGAATATATGCCTATCATAACTAACGCATAGCTAGTTTTCTTTTTTTAATTAAGTCCCAATGATACAAACGAATTTTATAAATTAATCCTGTACAAAATTAAATTCTTCTTATATTCTTCGAATTCTCCGAATTAATATTTGGCAAGAAAACCACAGATAAAAAAAGTTATTTAAGCGCCACCCGATGTTGCCAGAACTATTTCATTATGCAAACAATTTTTAATAACGGTTTTTAGATTTTATAAATTTCAATCAATTTGCTGTAATCTTCGATGAAAGTTTGCAAATTTTTCTAATAAAGATGATATTGAAGGTTCTCGAGGCGTATTATTAAATAGTATTGTTGTTTATTCTTAAACCACTAACTTATGTTAAATTTATTTCAACCGTATTAACATTTAACTGTATGTATATATGTTTAAGACCATGACTAATTTTATTTTTTCTGAACAATACAACTATCATAATTTCAAATACTTGTTTCTTTTTTCCTTGATATTCTCTCGTTCTCTCGTTGCAGCCTTTTAGGACGTCCACTGTTGGACATAGGCCTCCTCCAAAGATTTCCAAAACGACCGATCACCAGCGGTCTTAGTCCAGCGGCTCCCTGCCACTTTAATCAGGTCGTCCGTCCATCTTGTTGAAGGCCGTCCAACGCTGCGACGTCCTGTACGTGGTCGCCATTCGAGAACTTTTCTGCCCCAACGGCCATCGGTTCTTCGGGCTATGTGCCCAGCCCAGCGCCACTTCAACTTGCTAATCCGGTGGGCTATGTCGGTTACCTTAGTTCTTTTGCGGATCTCCTCATTTCTGATTCGAACACGCAAAGAAACCCCGAGCATAGCCCTTTCCATAGCTCGTTGAGCGACACGGAGTTTGTGCACAATGCCTGCGGTTAGCGACCACGTCTCAGTTCCGTAAGTCATCACTTGACAATCAGAGCTGTAAAAAAACGCGAACTGATCATAAATAATTAAAGTTATTTAAAAAAATCAAACGTCTTGGAATCGCGCTATATGTCACACTAATATAAATCTGAAAGTTTGTTTAATTGGATGTTTGTCCGTCAATCAGGCTGAAACTATTGAACAGGTTTTTATGAAATTTAGTATACAGAGAGGGTATGAGCTGACTTCGATGATAGGATACTTTTTTTCCCATTTAAATGCTCCCTTGGTATAAAACAGGAATAGACAGTCACTAAATCATTTGTAAATATCCTAATTCAACGCAGGCGAAGCCGTGGGCGGAAGCCAAAACGCAATAAAGCTGAAAAGTTTGTTTGTTGGACTAATTATTTGCGACGACGTGTTTAAATTTTCACTTCAACTACCACAAACTACTAACCCCGGGGCATAACTTCTATCTTCTATTTAATAAATTCAACCTCAAATAATTCCGCTCCGTAAATCAATTTCGCCTGTATATTGTCACTTTCATACACCTTCTAGAATGTTCGTGCAGTGAGCAATTACCGAGGCGGTGTCGGGAATGATCGTATGTCGAAAGCGCGGGAAATAAATTACCTACGTTGTTTGAATATTGTAACTTTTTAATAAGGAAATTGCTACTTTTTTTGTTGTTTTTAAATGGTTAGTTTGACAATTTATAGAATGGATGCAAAAGGAAATTGATTTTCGCGCCATTTTGATATCGCTCTTGCAAAAATATATTAATGAAGAATTTTACATCTTATATGAGTGTTACAGCAAATTCTAAAGTTAAACTCAATATTTGTAAATCATTTTGTGCTTATTAGAGTTCCAGTTACATAAAATACTAGCGTTCTCGCTGTAAATTTTGTAATCGGTCTAGTAATTCAATTTAATTCCTTAGAAACGTGCGCTCAAACAAAAGATCTTAGCTTTATATAATTTATATGGATGTAAGAATAAATGCTAACATAGTACATAGGTTTTGCAAATAAAACCATAAAATAATGTATCACGTATATGATAAAATATATAAATCATGGAAGTTTAAATAAAATGCTTATATAATATTCATAAAATATTATTCATTTCAACTCAATTAATTTTTAGGGTTCCTTACACAAACGAAAAAACGGAGCCCTATTACTATGACGTCGCTCTTTGTTCGTCCGTCTGTCACCAGGGCATAACTTATCATGTTCAGAAACGATGTAGTCCATTGAAAAGTTACATTCAGGGTTGCGTTTCGCAATAGCAGGATGAAATTTTATTTTATGAATGTTTATGGGGATTAAAGACACTTTAATGCCAGGTTCAAGCTCTTGTCTTGCGGCGGTCATCTTGGAAAAAGTTTCGATGTATTGAAATATAATTTTTGACATTTCCATGGTCAAGTGCGAGTCGAATGGCAAAAAATACCAATCTATTTTATGACCTTACCAAGCATTGCAAAAAAATATCGGAGAGAAAGCATAAAACCCCTTTTTCAAAATGGCGGCCGATGAGCGGCGACCCTTCAAATTTGAAGATAAACTACTTCTAACCCGCTATACACATCCATCAAAAAATAATGCGTCCTCTGAGCTAAGCTAAGTAATACATTTTAAATGCAACATTTTAATGGACAACAACTCAAAAACAAAAAATTGAGGTTAAGCAACACTTGGCACGGTCGTAATATGGATGGGTTACCAATTTTTTTATCTTTTCTGATAAAAACGCACGCGTTTACCTTTAAAATTCAACATTTCAGAGGATTTATGTATTTATGTTGCAGCTATAACAAAAAATAATAAATCATTATAATGGATAGGCTACATTTTTTTTTGCAATTCGACTCGCACTTGACCCTTTTTTGATATATCAACACCTCGGTTCATTTATTATAATTGAACTCGATGCTTCCAAATCCATTTTAATCTATAAATAGTAAATTGTTTGCGCGAATATTAAAATTTGGTGAAGTTCGAGTTTATTTCGTATACAATATATACTCCTTTATTATTGTTAAATTATAATTATTAAATAACAATTTCTTTTCATTAATATACGCTTTACGATCGTAATTACATCTGCAATAATAATAATCTTAAACAATATATACAGCTATTTAATTTAACTTTATAAAAATAAATCTTAATTTGAAAGTGAAAGAAATATAAAAAATTTACATACATATTTGAACAAATAATGTTCAATCACACTCAGACACAACCAAATAACGCACGAAACTAAAATGTCGACCCAAGCTGTATTAAACAAATTTACAAAAAAACAATCGACCATTATATAATTAATAGTATTCAAAACAATAATAAATAACCATTTGCAATATTTTAATATTTCTTTAGACGCTTAGTTTATTTAACCCAACAGATCTTTTATATATTTTAAAAAATAATAAAAGCTAAAATTACTCCATCTTTATGTGTTATGGAACTTAAACTTATCTATACTAATATTATAAAGCAGAAGAGTTTGTTTGTTTGAACGCACTAATCTCGGGAACTACTGGTCCGATTTGAAAAATTCTTTCAGTGTTGGATTGCCCATTTATTGAGGAAGGCTATAGGATATATATGTACCACGGGTGAAGCCGGGGCGGACTGCTAGTGTTTAATAATTTTTTCATATGATATTCGCCACCAGGACCAGACGCAAAATTTTATTAAATTAGTTTCAGGCATCAGTCTTGCACGGCGCTATCCTCTACTATAGTTTTCGTAACCTTCCAATGTGTGTCTGAGGACTAATTAGAGAAGATTTCATCATTTTCATTCTAAATCCTTAACCTACATGTTTTCTCCAAAAGCCCTTTATGTATTTACCCATTTAACAGAATGCAGAATTTCTCGAATTTTCTGCTCCGTCAGTGCAGTGAATGAATACAGACCACTCAGTGCCATGTGACACTACACTCTTCTTTATTTATGGTAGGTTTCTTGTGTGAAGTACGTTAAGATACAAGTCGTTTATACCGACATTGCCAGATACTAGAGATAGAGAAAAAAAAATGGTTGCCTGTAAAGTCGGCTTTACGGGCGAAGATTTTACGTGACAACGTCTTTTTCTCGGTAGAATATTTATTGATATGAATATTATTAAATTGCACAATAGGAACAAGGAATTGAATGAAAATAAGAATTGCACAAATTTTAACTATAGAAAATATATTTTGTTTACTAAAAAGACAGAGACAGAGACACAAGCACGCGCCGATTCAATGCGCCTAATTCTCTAGTGCTGCGCGCGCGGCGGACCGATCATAGTTCGGTGACTCATCGTAACGTTACCGGGCGTTACACTTTTTCATGAGTGCCTCCGAGCCGCAACCTAATTTAAGACGTTGTCACTTCAAAAACTAGAGATAGTATTATTTCTGTTACCTATAGGATTCAGAACTGATAGGAAAGTAAGAAATTTGTAAAAAGTTTAACGTATAGTAGTGTGTTATCTGAAAGAAAGAAAGATCAGAAACATTTATTTTTCTATTTATTATCTGTACTAATTTTTATAAGGAGGGAAAGTTTTTGAATTTGTGAGTTTGTGATGTAGGGAAAAATCTTTAAATCTACTGAACCCATTTTAAAAATTCTTTCACCAATCGTAAGCCACGATATCTGTATCATCATCATCAGCCCATATATGTTCCCACTGTTGGGACACAGGCCTCCTATGAGGGTTCAGGCCATAATCCACCACGCTGGCCAAGTGCGGGTTGACAGATGTCACATGTCGTCGAACTTTTTAATCTTGGACATGCCGGTTTCCTCACGATGTTTTCCTTCACCGTTTAAGCAGTGGTGATGTTATCCACATGCGCAGATAAATTGAAAAATCAATTTATTTCCTGCACGCTCGCCCGGTCTCGAACCCCGACTTATCGATTTTGAAGTCCGAGGTTCTCACCACTGAGCCACCACTGCATATCTGTATCATCATCACTATATAGTATAAAACAAAGTCACTTTCTATCTTTGTCCTGATGTCCTATGTATGCTTAAATCTTTAAAACTACGCAACGGATTTTGATGAGGTTTTTAATAGAGTGATTCAAGAAGAGGGTTTAGGTATAATAACATTTATTAAACTACTCCGAATTTAGCGCGTGCGAAGCCGCAGGCAAAAGCTAGTAGGCTATATTCTGTTTTTATCCGGGGTAAGCCCGGGCGAAGTCGAAGCGAGCGACTAGTAATATATATTTTCATTGACATATGCATTTATATTTTTTTTAACATTTATTTATTATGTTGACAATACAAACACTTCAATATTATGGTTTTTTGAGATGAAATCTGTTTTTTTATTTGTTTTCTTCCATTCAACGGCGTCACAAAATCAAGTTAAATATTTGTACATTCGGGTTCACAATCACTAACTTAAGAGCTTAAGCTATTATTTGAGCGATGTTAAGTAATTTATTGTGCCAATAATTACTTTGTTAACTTGTATAACTTAACTCGGATTATTTGGTGACAGAAAATAATTAATGGTGAACTGTAAATAGTGAGTTAACTGTAAATAAGTTATCTTAATATAAAGAACTGTAAATAAGTTATCTATTCGACTGCATTGTGTTTGTTACCTCATTACTGGATGAACCGGCTCTCATGAATGCTATTTTATTTGACAGCTAACGCCTAATGTGCTCCCATTTAAATTTGGTCTAGATCTGACAATTTACCGGCAGTTTAGCGTTTTCTTTTAATAATTATATTTGTTTCATTAGTTTTACTTATAGTATGTTTCTGCCTATAATTATTATTAATTATTAATTCTTATCAAATGGTTTTTGAAGCTTTTATGCAATACTTAAAATTCATACAAAAAAAACTTATACTGCTGATAAAAAAGATTTCATTTAACACAAAGTCAGAGCATCAGTAATAAGTACATTGTCAGACAGCTTTCAATTTTATTTATATCTATAGAAAGTTGAGTTTTCAAACAAACACATAAATTTAAATGGAATACATGCTGTATCAAGAAACAGAATTTTAAAACATTACACCACAGATCTTAAATGTAAATCTTAGAAAAACAATCCGATGCGAAATGCAAAGACAAGAGGAATCGTGTAAAACTTGAATTCTTTTAACCTTTCACGTGATACTGAATTTAAATCAGTATCACGTGAAATATAACTGTTAATGGAACAGTTAGAAATCACGGTGATTTGAAACGATAACATAACGGTTATTTGAGCGAATTACAATGTTTTGATACTATCTAATATCAGTATCATATCTATGGTTAACATGTTTTAACTGAAGAAATAGACAGTTATTTGTAAAATGGTTGCTTATACAAGACAAAACGGGAAAACTAGAAAATCTTTTTTTATGATACCTATTAGTACATAAATTATATGCATGCCTACTTAAATGCATATTTAATAATACCTAATGTTAAGAAAACTATTATTAAGTAAAAACAATCTAAAAAAACAAACAAATAATTTGTATAAGTGATTTATACTCGTAGCTACGTTATTGGTAATGTATCGTTATTCACTGGTGCTGATATTAGCACAACGAAATTTAAATCCTGCTATACTCTCTTTCACCCAAAAACCACTGAACCGGTTGCAATGAAATTTGGTACGTAGATAAATTAAATTGGAAAGATGAAAAGACCATGTATCCTTTGTAAAGAGGTAAGTTTTGTATGTATGTTTGTAATGGTTTTACAAAAAAATTACTGAACCAATTTCATACATTGTGCACGCACATATGCGTCTTCATTGAGTTGCATATATATATACTTAGTCTGGCCATAAATACTGTTACACTTAATTATAAAAAAATATTACATTTGAATTTCGAATCT
>NC_052123.1:1742665-1760947 GCF_012273895.1 Zerene cesonia | reverse complement strand
GGAGGAGTATGGCAACGAAAACTGTGACACGAGAATTTTATATATATAGATATATATATATATATATATATATATATAATATGACGGGCGAAGCCGGGGCGAACAGCTAGTGTCACCATAAAAATCACAACATCCGCCAACAAATCATAATCCTATTAAAAGCCTTAGAGAAAACACAACGTGACGTAACTTAAACCAAACATTAAGAAAACGCGTGCTTAGAATCGCGTAGAATCACTCAGAAATTCTTAGAATATAAATTTGATATTCTGTTCCTCTCTCATTCTATAAATGGTGAAATCACTCAAATTCCAATGCTTAAGCTATTTATTTTATTTATTTATAATAATTAAAACGGTTTTACACCAATAACATTAATTATTAACTATCAATTTTCACATTATATAACATCTCATTTTTAGTGTATTGAAATTTATATAAGATTTTTTTTTTCATTGTATATATATATTTATGCTTTTCCCTACTCCTATCCTCTATTTAAAATTCCCACAGTAAACCGGTTGTCTGGAAGAAATCGCTATTTAGCGATAAGACCGCCACTTGTGATAATTTTCCCTAGGTTAAGTCTCAATTTGTAATTATTCCAAAACAATAAAGCATAAATAAATAAATAAATAAATCACACTTAAATTTATAAATAATATATATGACACAATTACTATTAAATACATTACATAATTACAATTAATGTGCTGTATTTTTGCTATATTCGTTCCCACAGGAGTACAGGACGCCTTAATAAAAATTATATGTAATTAACATGAATAAAAACAATAAATTATAAAAAAAATATTTAGAAATTTAATACTAGTTAAGGATGCAACTCAGTATATTGAGCACTGGCTTTTGCCTGTGGCTTCGAACGCGTAAATTCGGAGCCGTTAAATAGATGTTATTATACATATAAACCTTCCCCTTGAATCAGTCAAAAAGAAACTCCATCAAAGTCCGTTGCGTAGTTTTAAAGATTTGAGTATACATAGGGACATAGGGACAGATTAAGCGACTTTTTTATACTATGTAGTGATTGAATTGAATTGTGAATGTATTTATTCCAAACTAGCTTTCCGCCCGCGGCTTTTCCCGCGTATTCGCAGGAAAGATAGTCCCGGGGCTTTCGCATGTTCCCGTGGGATTTCCCCGATAAAAACTATCCTATGTCCGTCTCCTGGTTCTAAGCTACCTCTGCACAAATTTTCAGCCAAATCGGTCAATCCGTTCTTGAGTTATAAAATAGTGTAACTAATACCGCTTTCTCTCAATATATAGAAGTACTAGCTGCGCCCCGCGGTTTCACCCGCGTAAGTCCGTATCCCCTCGGAATATTGGGATAAAATGTTGCCTATATGTTATTCCAGTTGTCCAGCTGTCTACGTACCAAATTTCATTGCAATCGGTTCAGTAGGTTTTGCGTGAAAGAGCAACAAACACACACACATCCTTACAAACTTTCGCATTTATAATATTAGTAGGATTAGTAGGACTAGTAGGATTGATTAGCCTCCCTTTTTCGTTTATAATAAAACACTACTCAATACATTCAAAGACGTCGAAAAATGTTTCAAATGATGAACTAAAGCCACGTTCACGATAAAAACTAAATAAATAAATAGCTTCTACACAAAAAAAGCACTTGCGGTAACCGAAATGAAGTTAGGTTAGTTCGTTATTTTCAGAAAGCTGTTTTAATACAAATAAATAAAATTTAAAGCTAGATAACGCTTCTCTAATACGTCTGAAAGTGGTTTATTCACTGATTTAATTAAACTAATTCCATTTAATTCGCATACTATTATTTTAATGTCTCTGCGGGTAGTTTAATTTGTCTTTGAAATGGAGAAATATTGAATTAAAGATATTGAATTGTCATTGCTGACGGTACTTCAAGTGTTCTGTGCGTTTTATTACTATCGTTCTAAATTTAATCTATACTAATATCACTCCTTCCCTCCTCCTCATTTCCTCACCCTGTCTATTCATTCCAGTCGAATGTTAATAGGCGGTGGTGATCGCTTACCATCAGGCGAACCACCAGCCCAGTTGCCCGCTATGACATAGAAAAAGTACAAGCTTGCTTTTTTATAAAAACAATGCGTTATTTAGCTCGTATATCCCCCTCTTAATATGAGTCATAATACCACGCAATTTCCATTTATCATTTAACATATTACCGATAGACTGGCGCGACAAAACCTGATAAAACCATCTCATATAGGTGTCAAATCTATTTATTATCCATTGTTACAATGTTCTATCGATATCAAATAAAACAAAAAAAACAAATAACCATTCTTTATTGTCTTAGAACAATGAAAATGATAGCATTCAGAATAAATTGACACTCGATTTATAATGTTAATTACGTTAATATATCAGGCACTGATGTATTTATTATAATTGCTGTTTTATCAATTAGAGAATCAAACTAATAAAAAAGCAGTGGTGGCTCAGTGGTGAGAACCTCGGACTTCGAAATCGATAAGTCAGGGTTCGAGACCGGGCGAGCGTGCAGGAAATAAATTGATTTTTCAATTTATCTGCGCATGTAGATAACATCACCACTGCTTAAAACATCGTGAGGAAACCGACATGTCTGAGAATCAAAAATTCGACGACATGTGACATCTGCAAACCCGCACTTGGCCAGCGCGGTGGATAAAGGCCTGAACCCTCCATAGGATGCCGGTGTCCCAGTAGTGGGAACATATATGGGCTGATGATGATGAAACACACTAATATCATAAATGTGAAAGCTTGTTTGGATGTTTGTCCGTCAATCACGCTGAAACTACTCAAAGGATTTTGATGAAATTTGGTATACAGGCAGGGTAGCTCAGGGTATGAGTGACAGGACACCGGATTATCCCAATTAAATGCTCCCTTGGGATAAAACAGGAATGTTGATATCTGGGCGTAGCCGGGACGAGCGTGTAATATACAATATTATAATGGAGATTATACATTTTTAAAGTAATTAGAACCCTAAATAATCATTTAAGCTAATTATTGTAAAGTATATTATTGAATCATTTTGGCTTTCAAAGAGGGACGTAATACATGTTTTGGAAACTTTAATATTTGCATTTACCTTTATTATAACATATACGAGTATTATTATCTATGTCTGATTTTATTAAACTTTATGTGTTCTTCACTATTTTCGATCCAATATTTATCTTATCTATGTTATCAATATACCCACAATTTGATTAAGGATTGTCAGCAGATTTTCCGAGTAAAAAATATATTTGTTGCTGATATTATGACATAAACCAATAATTTCCTTCTATTCGTATCCGTTGTTTCACGAGGACACTATTATTAGGGTTGTCGACTTTTACTATTTTAATGTTACCTTAAATATAATCTTCCATCGTTTCTTTATATTATTAAACATCATAACATATTACTTCATACTATTGTTATAGTATTAATAATCATTAATCATACTAATTTTTATAATAAAAAAGGTCTTAACTGTGCTTATAAGTATCACGATGATCGCATTGAATCTATAACAAGACAATATATAATAATAAGCAACAACATAATTTCATAAAAAATTCCAGTAAAAGTCACATTTTTTCAAGGTCAATTAACAAATACACAAAAGCAATTCACCCCAACTGCCAACACAGGGCTACCACCACTCCAAATAGAGCCTAAATAAACCCCAAACTTATTAGTTGTTCAGATAATCTACGTGCCATAAGAGACAACCCTAAGTATGATGTATGGTTCACCTGCGAACTCGGATATAACGCTAATGAAAATGTATTTTATTTATTTCATGCCTTCAGAATTGGCTCGATTACAGGATTATTGGTTCATTTAATTTATAACCTGCACGTGTATGAAATAAATGAGCATGAGCTTAATAAGTCAATGATGTAAGCTGTATTACAAACCGATTTTGGTTTGATCATTTAAACCAATAAATATTAATAGTTTGTTTTAAACATAGTCTTATTTATATTTTAATGCTATATACGTTTTATATACGTCTCATATACGTTCTAAACCAAGTTAATTCTCAGCGTCAGACTTCTTTTGTGGCGTCTTATAAAAAAGTATATTTATATGACGTGTCACATACACTTTTTTAATTAAATCTCTATGTAATTGCTCTAGACATAAGAGGGTTATAAATTAACACTAATTAAAAAAGAAGTGCTCCTAATGAATGAGTAAATATATGAGAGTTTTACAGAGGCTTTCTTCTGCGTTAATCACAACATGGAGAAAAGTTATTTAATTGTGTTTGCGTGGTAGATTCTTATTACAATGCAAAAAATATGTAATAAATAATTATATAATTATTACATTAAACTGATTTCAATTTTATTTGCTATAAAGGTAAACTGGGCCTTGGAAGGTTACTTTGCTGTACAAAATAATCTAAACTAAAGTGCATAAAATTTTATTCGATTCAAATTCTGATACTGTTTTCTCAGTCAGACTAACATTAAAAGAAGAAATACTGGACCAAAGGCATGAAATACTTAATTTATTTGTTTAATATTTATTAGTGACTAGCTGCGCCCCGCGATTTCACCCGCGTGAGTCCGTATCAAGTAGGAATATGGGGATAAAAAGTTGCCTATATATTTTATCCTAGTTGTCCAACTGTGTACGTATCAAATTTCATCGTAATGGATTTAGTAGTTATTGCGTGAAAGAGTAACAAACACACACACCTTGCAAACTTTCGCATTTATAATATAACTAGGAAGTAGGATAGGATAGTAGGATTCAGTGACTTGACAGCTCTGTCCAGCCTTGTCGCGACAGTGTAGTTGTTTAGTATTCTTAAATATTCGGAAAACTTCTAGAAGGCGCTAGATTTTCTAATCTAGCGCCTTCTAGAAGTTTTCATTTCTATGAAAGATGAATGATATGGTAAAGTTTTTCCCAAGTTGTGACAAGATAAAGGGTTTTATAGATCATGTTTTATTATAAACGCGAAAGTTGTGAGGATTTATGTTTCGTCTGACACGTAAAAACGGCTCATCGATTGTCGAAAAAACTTGTCACAAATCGAATGGATAGATTTATAAACAAATTCATGAATACTTAACTGCCAGTTCAAGGACAGCAAAGTGGCTTTCACTGAAGGCTACCACTTGTTAAACACCTAATAGTTATATCAGAATACCAGAAAAATAAATTATAAACTCACAACCAACGCTTATACCTACCACTCAAATGACAACCAGGAAGCCAATTTATACCTATTTGTTTTGTGACATTCCAACAGGCAATTAAAACAACGTTCTCAGGAAACATTCAAGAACTTCCCATACAAAACTTCAACCATACAAGCATCAACAATAGGCCATACAAATGTATATTTAAACAAATCTTTTAATGTTGCATACGCTACTAATTAGGTTAATTAGCGTCAGGACTTCGTTCAATGAACTCATTATTTCAGCGATAATTGTCCTGAAATATATGAAGATTTTCCATTGAATTATCGTCAACGTATATGGAATTTGCTTGATTTAGTTTTGGTACTTTTAATATGGTTCGCGCGTCATCCGCGAATTTCGTCAATTATTTAATCTGAGTTGATAGCACCCTGCACGGTGTTACGAGAGATAGTACTCGCTCATTGCTATAATAATGATGTTCTATATATCCTATATTTCTCTAAATTTTCCTATTGAAATCAGATCCCGGTTTTTTATTAAAGCCTGACGTTCTAACCCCTATTCCACCACTGCTAATATTCAATTAGCTAAAATATATTAGAACAACGATACATTTCCGTTTTAGCCTGACCTATTCAAATTGCGTATTAAAATCCCATTCAGAAGAACCACAAAACAAATGAGTTTATGAAGAACCCGCAGCCCGCTTTAATGAATAATGTAAATGGTTACCTACGTGGTACCGAACTTTTGATTGGATACAGGAAATCAAGGATTATATTATATACTAGCTGGTACCCGCAGCTTCGCACGCGTGGATACAAAAATACCATGGTACAAAATTTATTTTATCCCCTTGGTGGTGGAATTTATCAAAACCCTTTCTTAGCGGATGCCTACGTTATAACATCTATCTGCATACCAAATTTCAGCCCGATCCGTCCAGTGGTTAGGGCTATGCGTTGATAGATCACTGTGTCAGTCAGTCATTTTCGAGTTATATATATTTAGATATAAGACAATTTCACATTAACATGTGGCTAGAGCTTTATTTTTCCAAAATAAAGATACTCTATCCACTAGCTATTATAATTTTATTTAATTACAAAAATTTGAATTGAAAATGAATAGAAGTGGAGCTTATACATTAAGAGATTTTATTTTGTAAATATAAAATTAAACGCAGCTCCATCAAGTAAGAACAATATATGTGTAATATGTGCTTTCATTACATTCTAATATATATTTAGATTCTTATTACTCAGTGGGCGACCTATTTCCAGTGTACGTGCAGTTTTCAAACATAACTTGTATGTTAGAAAGCTATGTTTTTACAATACTGAGAGACAATTTTATTTTGTACTCTTTTAATTGCTTACTTGCTCTGTTACTAAAACAGTTTTATTACTAGCTTATTCTAGTGATAAAAACGAACGAATACAAACGTAAAACATAATAAATATATAAATTATACTGCTTAGAAATTATTTGAATAGATATGAAGTTACATATTTGGCTGTTATTTGATATGCAAGTAAACAACCTACTCACTGCGTTTTCAACCAATTGGCGTAATTCTTTTGTGTTTTAGTAAATTGACATCATGTGTTCAAATTTTAGAATCTGCTGTGGTACTACCCTCTTCCTCGGGGGGTGGGTGACCGTTTTTGTAGAAAAGAGTTACATCCCAAAGGTTTGAAACTGTAACAAATTAATGGAAATCTATTAAAATCCCAAAACACAAAGATGTCTGCGAACAAAGTCGCCAGAGATGGTATTTTAAAATTTTTCATTTCATTTAATCCACGTCGTTGAGTAAAAGCCCTTTTGTATTTCAGGTACAATACGAGATACCTAATACCGTGCAAGGGCGAAGACCTAAGAGGTTTTAACAATAGTCTAGATGTGACATATTTGACGACTATTTATAAACGATTTATAATCTTGATATGAAAACGGGACTGAGACAGATTTACGAAGATTTTAGGAGGAATTACAATTTTCCAATTCTAGTAGCGTTGACGTCAGTCGTTCGGATTATTTTTATATACGAACATATCTTATATATAAAATTCTCGTGTCAAAGTTTTCGTTGCCATACTCCTCCGAAACGGCTTGACCGATTTTGATGAAATTTTTTGTGCTTATCTGGTATCTATGAGAATCGGCCAACATCTATTTTTCATACCCCTAAATGATAAGAATAAGGCAGAACAGCGTTTGCCGGGTGCAGCTAGTAGACTATAATAATTTCATACACACATCGGTTTGTCAAAATAACAGTGCGTCATATTTCTCCAAACAATCTAGACCACCCACGACGGCGACGTATGGATCCCATTAAAGTTTCGCGGGCCACGCTTGTCGCCTGTTATAAATTAGTTTTTGTTGGGAACAAAAGCGATTCGTCATTAAGCAAACTTCTTAAGATACAGTTAATGGGAACTATTGTGAAAACTCACATGTAAAATACGAACAAAATATATCCTTAAAGCAATAAACATGTTACATCTTTTACACATAGATTTTCTTAAAGCGTCAAACTTGGCTTTAACAAAAAAATATCCTATCTATCATTGTTTCGGTTACAGTTTGATAAATCTATCTATTAGCATTATAATATTATAAATGCGAAAGTTTATTTACTCTTTCAAGCAAAATCTACTAAACCGATTGAAACGAAATTTGGTACGTAGACAGCTGGAATACAACTAATACATAGGCAACTTTTTATCCCGATATTCCTACGGGGTACAAACTTAGGCGGGTGAAGCTGCGAGGCGCAGCTAGTTCATTCATATATCCTATCGTCAGATAGAAATTACTATCGCCATTACTACTTTAATTGAATAAGATAATTATTGGAACAGACAGGAATTAAGGAATCCGAGGGGGTCGCGGATGAATTTCAACCAGCTCCCATGGCCCCTTCACTCAAGTGGCTCGACGGAACACAGTGGGGTTTTGGTCGGTAAAAATCCGACATACCCACGGCTCTATCCCCGGGGGCCGTGGGTATCTATGCAAGTTTTCCCCACTATAAAAAAAAAGGAATTAACGAATGGCCTGGAAAAGATGACGAAACGAAAACCTACTCTCGCATACCATGATGCAGATGTTTGATAGCTTGAATGAAGCAGACGATCAGATTTAAATTCAGGTGGATATAAAAGGAGATTTCATTGGAAGGCCCGGGAATCCACCCAATTATCGATGCCTCGCATCCATTAAATCTCGCTGAAGCCTCAGGTTTACTTAACCGCTATAAAATCCGGTCAAGAGTGGGTTTTGACTGTGTTATGCGGGTCCTATAGATGCGAAAGCTTTTATAATACATTCTAAATATAAAAGACTTGTTAAGGCATCGTAAATTAGCTGTATTTATAGGAATAAATAACATTGACTCGTCTAAAATTAGGTATGGTAAGCCATTTTTTATTTATTCAATAATCTCTTTATCTTAGGTGTTCAATAGATATATAATGACATAAATTATTAATATTAGTACAGATAAATGACAGATATATTTGTAAATACGGACCAAAGTTCTCATTTCTTTTGAAAATTATATATTATACTAGCTGCACCCGGCAAACGCTGTTCTGCCTTACTCTTATCGTTTATTGGTATGAAAAATAGATGTTAGCCGATTCTCAGACCTACCCAATATGCTTACCAAATTTCAGAGGAATCGGTCAAGCCGTTTCGGAGGAGTATAGAGACTAACATTGTGACACGAGAATTTTATATATAAAGATTTATAGCGCATTTAATCTGAAATGTATAAAGTCATGGCTTATGTTACAATATACAAAATACATATACAATTACAACATTAAGATTTGATTGTGTACCTAATAAATAAATATATATTTAAGTTCATGTATGTATTAGTTATCTGTAAACATGGAGGCATCAGTTTAAGAGATACTGAGCAAAACATAAATTTGTATTATTCCATGCATTAATATTACAACGTAATAATACTAGCTTTTTTGTATTGTTTAGGGATACAATGATTAATAAATAAATAAATAACTTCATAAATTTACAAATAACTAAATATAAGCCTTTTACGGATCTCATTGAACCCTAAAATGTTCAAACAAGCACCATTCGATCATGGCGGTTCGCAACGAATCGTACTTATAAATGAACTTTTCAAAAAACGCTCTGTTGAACGTCAGAGTATAAGAGATCTTGTTGACCTGTGCCTGTATATAAAAAATGTTCAAATTTACCTTTCTTATGACTATAAAATAATTAAAGACACTGAAATATCCATGCATGCTTGCGTCACTTCCGAAGGACTAGATACTATGTTTGGTAAACAAATAGTAATATTTACTAAACAAAAGTTTTTTTACAGCAAACGAGAAAAATAATTAAAGTGGAAAAAAGCAATATTTAAGCTCAATGAAAAATAAGTATTAGAGATAGCTAATCACTACATAGTATAAAACAAAGTCGCTTCCCTCTGTCCCTATGTATGCTTAAATCTTTAAAACTACCCAACGGATATTGATGGGGTTTCCTTTAATAGATAAAGTAATTCAAGAGGAAGTTTTATATGTATAATAACATATTTTAAACAACTCCGAATTAATGCTATAATTAACTACAAATAAATGTATTAGTTTCAATCAATGTATTACTAAGTAAATTTGTTTGATATTATGTTTGTTATTTTAAATAATCTTTAGCATTTTATGATAAGCAAGTGGTATGGTAACTCAATCGCTTAAGAATTCAAAGTTTGTAAGAATGTTGTTGGATGGATGAATGGATGTTTGTTACTCTTTCACGAAATATCCTCTTGGGATCTGTTTGAAATTTGGTACAGAGATAGATTATAGTCTGGTTTAACAAATAGACTTTATTTAAGCCGCAGGGTCCAGCTATCCACGCTTTCTAAGTAAGTTAAAGAAAAATCTCAAATATCTCTACTAATATTATATGTGTGTAAGTAACTCAGTCAAAATAAATGTAACAGGATATTATAGACTTAGGATAGTTTTATCCCAGAAATACCAAGGGCATGGATAGTATGCGGGTCAAGCCGCTGGCTAAAAACTAGTATATTTATAAACAGATTTACAAACATTAACCTGAACTTACTCCATATATAGGTATTGGATCTAACGAGATAGATTGCGATCGCATGAAAAATGACGCATCCATATATGATGTGCATATAAATATTGAACACAATAGCGGACTCATATGGTCACTTGAATATCCGAGTTACCCATTTATCATTATAACAAAACAACTGTATTTGGTAATATGCGACATTTGAAATCGTGCTCATAATAATGGCAATATTTCTGTGTGAAATATGTATTCTGTTATAACCCGTGCCAAAGAATCATGCATATAAAAAGAAAAAAGTTTTGTAACATTATAAGCGCGGCCTTAGAACATGAGATTTGATTTAATTTAAAAATATCTATAATATATGTAATTCATTCAAGACAAATGAAAATTAGTACTAATATTATAAACGAGAATGTTTGTAAGTATGTGTCAATGTTTGTTACTCTTTCACACGAAAACCACCAAACGGAATTTGATTATACTTAGCAGTGATGGAGCTTATGCATCAGAATAAATGAGCGATAGAAATACTTGCTTTTGCTCATGGATTTAATTCGGTCCAGTTGGGCGTAGCGAGTCTAATATTAAGTTTATATTAATAACAATGTTGCTACCAATTTGTCGAAAAATAGAATTATTGAAATGTCAACTTTAATTAATATTATAATTCAATACGGACTAAAAATGTTAATGTCCAAGTCTAGTTCGCTGCTTCAAATTCAATGAATTCTATTATTAGGCACTTCTTATTGTTATTTATTTTCAAATTCAAATACTGAGTCAAATAATATCTCAAAATAGCGTCTGATTTGTCAGCGTCCGTTTTGACCTTGACAAAAAATAGCATTTTATAAGTAAAATAATGTAAAATTACTCGCTATAGATTAAATTGTCTTCTGGTAAATGGATTTATAAATTCGATGCAATAGTTCTTTCTATAGTAACAAAAACACAAATAAAGCATACATGTTGATAATATTGAATTAAACAGATAGCGTATATTTTTACATGTCATTTAATGAAATAAAGTGACTTGGAAATCGTTAATAACCCTTTTTATTGAACCAATTGATTAGAATGTAATTATCTTTTTAATTATAACATTCACTAATCTTCGATAACTTTAACTTGTAAAATTAAACTACATGCTGTTAATTATATCCTATTATAACATGAAACATGTAACTAGGAAATCTACTATCAAACTATATATATACTTTAGTCATTAAAATAAATTTAACCATATTATATTTAAGTATACAAATTTAACCCGATTTTCCAAATTTTCTTTTTGTCCAGAAAACGCACCTTAATTTTCCTTTGATATGTATACATATCATGTTTTACATAAAATAACATACATTATCTTGCCTTTCATTTATATCACAATACTAGGCACTTATCCCGGCACCACACGATTTGAATACAAGATAAATACTATATTCAGGATATTTCGGGAGAGAAGGTCCCTGGCGGCTAAATGCAATATGCTCGCCCACAGGTTCGCCCGATGTAGCAAAGAGGTAAAAATAACATTATTTAAAGCTTATTGCCAAAACTTCTACACGGGAAGCCTGTGGTTTAAATACTCAAAATGTAGCATGAATGCATTACGGGTGCAGTATAATAATGGGTTTAGGATGCTTTTGGGTTTGCCGCGGCACTGTTCAGCGTCAGAAATGTTTGCGCAGGCTCATACAAATGACTTTTATGCCATTTTGCGAAAAAAAACCGCTTCGTTACTGCAGCGGCTTCGTGCAAGTCCTACCGAGTTCCTAAATGCATTATCGCAAAAAACTGACTCACCAATACTCAAGCATTTTATTCATGTGTTGGTGAGACAATGATATATTTTGTCTTTTTTTTTCTTGTGTGTTTCTCTTAATTTTAATTTTAAAATATTGTGGTTTGAATGGACATGTATTATTTAAATTATTATTACTTTTTATTTTATTTGAATTTTAACTTTTGTAATTAGGTTTTTGTGAATTTCTTTTTGTAAAATTATTATAAAATGTGATATTGGGTCCTTATTACCCCGAAATAAAGAATTTATTATTATTATTTAGAGTAGTATCTCGCCTTGCGAGATTTCGCATGGGGAGGGTATAGAGAAAGGAAAGCATTCACGACTGTAATGAAGGAATGGATTGGGAAGGGTGAGGAAAAGGAAATGGTCCTCCGGCTCTCCCACTCACCATACGAAGCACAGTTGCATGCTACTAAGGCTGGTTTTTAGGTGTGGTACATCCCCGGTGCTAGCCCAATTCGTCCAAAGCGTGCTCAACTCCCACATTAAAAAATAGTTTAAAATAGTTCATACAAAATAATACTTCCTTGTTCAAGAGAATCCTATATCATTCGCTCCAAAGCCTTCTCTGAAGTCTTATTACATATTCAAGTTCTAACGCAGTGTCTGAGTAGTTTTCACATAAGATAGTTGCGATTTTATCATCTGGAAATATGCAGTAACAGGACATGAACGTGGTGAAAAGTGGGAATAGAAAGAAAGAAAGAAAGAAAGAAAGAAAAACATGTATTTCGACACAGACACACACACACACAAGAGATCATAATAGAAAACAACAACATACAATAAATCAACAAAGAAGAAAAAAATCCAAAAATTAACGGCTAGACTTAACAATTATGTGTGGCTGCGTGTGCTAAAAAGGGATGCCACTCAGGAAACCTGAAGCTTAACGCCTCAGCACTGATTTTCAGTGGTACCCTTTCGACATCTGGATTGTCAGTCGCTCTATTATATTATATTATACAGTATTTTTTTTTTTATGTCATAGCGGGCAACTGAGCTGGTGGTTCGCCTGATGGTAAGCGATCACCACCGCCCATGAACATTCGCAAAGATTGAGCCTCTGCGAATGCGCTGCCCGCTTTTTTGGGATAAGGGAAAAGGAATGGATTAACGACTGGAAAGAAGGAATGGACTGGGACGGGTGAGGAAAAGGAAACGGGCCTCCGGCTCCCCCACTCACCGTACGAAACACAGTGGAATGCCACTATTTCACGCCGGTTTTCTGTGGGGGTGTGGTACTTCCCCGGTGCGAGCTGGCCCAATTCGTGCCGAAGCGTGCTCGACTCCCACAATAAAAAAGTATATTCATATTCGATATATGTATAAGATAGAAGACTGAATACTTTTTCCTAATATATACAATGCGAAGGTGACTGACTAACTGATCTATCAACGAACAGCCCAAACTACGGGAACGATCGGGTTGTAATTTGGCTTAATGATAACTAATATAATTTAGGCATCTGATAAGAAACGATTTTGATAAAATTCTACCCACAAGAGAATAAAATAGGATATGGAAGTTAAGTTTGTATCTCGAAAATATATTAAGACCACGCGGGCTAAAATTTTGATGGGTTTTTTTTAAATAGATAGTATGATTCAAGATTAAGATTTATATGTATAACAACATCTATTAAACTACTTCGACTATAACTAACTTTTAACCGCGTTCGAAGCCGCAGGCGAAAGCTTGTTTCGTATAAATATGAATTTTAAAAGCGTTTTTTGTAATGAATAATAAACCTTGATGAATTATCAGCAAAGATTTCACTACATACATAATGTGAGGATGGTATTCTTATAAGAAATTCCTTTAGTTGCTACACAACATTTAACTTGTTATTTCCTTTTATTTTTGTTCTGATAATAATAAAAATAAGTCTCTTTAACAAACATTAACATAGTAAATAAATAAATAAAAATAGTGTTTTCTTGTGTTTGATTTCACGCGAGTATTATACATTTAGAAATTAAAAACTTTTTAACGGATTTCAAACGCGGTTCATTCATTATATAAGAGAGAGAGTCTCCCCGTGACCACGCTCGCTGTAAAGTGTTCGAAACGTCGGGCTGATAATATAATGAATAAACCGCGTTTTAAATCCGTTAAAAAGTTTTCAATTTCTAAAAACATTAAGATGCTCATCCACCCATAATGTCAAACCACCAAAGTAGCAGCTCCACGAACGTGTAATAAAACCAACAATCGATTGAACCCGCAAACAAATTATTTTAAATCCATTTCCGATCTTTATTATTATCGAAACCAGCGGATTTGTAATAAACGACGTGTCCCGTGGCTTGATTGAGTCGTAAAATGTTAATTTTATCTCTCTATTAAACACCGGGGTACCTGTGCGGTTTATATGCCTTGTATTATGTTAGGGCTAGGCCACTATTGATGAAGGATAGATGCGACTATTTTATCTAGACGTTATTTATAGGAGGCAAAGTTACTTACTAGCTTACTTACTTACTTACGTACTTAAAGTTATGTACTTTATATGTTTGTGATAATCTTTGTAGATTTTAATAATCTTATCCTTTCTCTTATTTGTATTTTTAAGTTTTTGTTATGCAATGTTGTGAGGACTGAATAAAGATGATTTTATTTTATTTTTATTTTTTTATTTTTTGTAAGTGCTTGACGGTCCCTTTGGTACAGTGGTTAACACGTGAGTATAGATTCCCAATGGAGACTCGCAATAAAAAGTATCTCGGTTTAGTAGGATACAGAAAGCTGATCAGATGGTCAGCCATATGTCGTCATATATAGGCACAATGTATATATAATAAAACAGTTCCCAGATCATTTCTGTACATGAAGTATTTTTAAAGGCAGTCAGCTATGCAATATGTATGAATTATAGACCCTAAAACAATGGTTAGAAAAAAATACTGTTTGTGTTTTTCTAATTATCTGTTTGTCTGTTGTATGTGCATCAACATCACGTAAAAGCCACTAGGAAGATTTAGAAAAAATTTTTATTTGGTCACAGACCTATAATACATTCGACTGAATGAAGATAAAATAATATATCAGTGTTATATTATGCGATGAATGTGAACGCGGCTTTAGCTAAGAAAGCATTCTTGTATCAACATGGTTAGTAAATATCTTAATTTGTATTTAGACTATAACACATAAGTTGATTACAAAAAATACTAATGTCGTTAAATCTCCCGGGGAGGATGCAGGGTTGCTTTAGTTGCCAGCATTATAATATAAATCTAATACATATTTTTATTTTAAGGTATCATCTAACAGTAATAAGGTTTAAAAAAATGAATAATGAATGTTTTTTGCTCCGGTCCGCCCCGGCTTAGCCCGTGGTACATATATAACCTATAGCCTTCCTTAATAAATGGGCTATGATATGTTTCCTTAATAATGGCTAACACTGAAATAATTTTTCAAATCGGACCTGTAGTTCCTGATTAGTGTGTTAAAATAAACAAACAAATGAAAAAAAAATAATATTAGTGTAGATTAATTATTACAATGTGTGTGTAGTCATTGAAGAGTTTGACTGAGATAAATCTAGATTTAAATCCGTTAAACAATTTTGACTGTTATTGTGTGATGTATGTATTTATATTTTTAATTAATCGATCAATATTTCAAACAAAAGCTACTGTAATGTTCAAGCTAAAACTTTATACGCAGATAACATAATAGTGTTCTAGATTTATTACGCTTTATATGCTTTTAAATTATGAGTAAATCCGCCGGCGAAAACTAGTGTTTCTAAACGCACACTAAACAACACAAGTGACAAGTTTCAGAGCGTAAACATTGACCTATATGTGAACTCAACAACATACTCCGCATCTCAAATAGAAATCTTAAACCGAATATAGTCGAAATTATTATATATTGTCGAAGAAATACTTGCAGTTATTTATTTAAAAAACTTATATTACAAACTGCCTGTTTCCTTTTTCTTTCCCTTCCCAATCCATTCCTTCTCCATGTCATCAATCCTATCCTGATCCCTTTAAAGCGGATTCGCGGATGTACTATACCTGCGAATGTTGGGTGGTGGTCGTTTACCATCAGGCGAACCACGAAAAAAATATCAACTAATCTTAAATTGTTTGTTGTTGTATACATTTCTTGCTTTTTATCTGTATAATTTCTATCATTGGTGCGTTGTGATATCCCTGATAAATCGATGTTTCTATCTTTCTTTATTTCTTTATATCATATATTACACCTACTTATAAGAATAAAGCAAATCTCCAAGTAAATAATGCACAATTTCACTTCACGTCCCAAATAGTGCTTAGTACACACGAACGTGAGCCATCTGAAATTTTATTCCGAGTACATTTGCTTCACTCGTGTGTAACAGCCGATAAAGTGGCGGCTGATAAAGTTTTCTTTCGTATTTACCGCTTTTAGTAGAAAAAAAGTCCTTTTGTGAAAATCGGCATGGAAATATGCGAAAAATATTTGATACTAGCTTTCCGCCCGCAGCTTCGCCCTCGTGGAATTCGGTTATATCGCACGATATGGTAAGGAGTAGCCTATAATATTTCCCAAGGTCTCGACCTCCCAAGTTCAGCTGCATCTTCATACCAAATTTCATCAAAAACGGTTTTACAATAACGAAACTTCATACAAACTTTCATCCCCTATTAGAAGTAAGAAGTAGCCTATGTCCTGTCTTGGGTATAAAAATATCTCCATACCAAATTTCATGCAAATTGGTTTAGTGTTTTAGACGTGATTAAGTAACAGACAGACAGAGCTACTTTCATTTATAATATTAGAACGGATTTATCGTCAGAAACAAAACGAAAATTTAATATTTAAATTGTTCTTTAGGGTCGATTTTTCAATCTTTGCTTAATACATCCATCCAATAAATTATTTATTGCACAACATTATAAAAAGTCATTAAAATATTGCTATATTTCTACCCTAGCTAGCTTGGTGGCGGTTTGACAACGTCGCCAAATTGGACAATTCCTTAATACGCAGCCGGCAACGTCGCCGTTGCATCTTAGTGCAGCATAGCTCTAAGTCAAATTGAATAAACAGTTACACCCGTAATTTCCCTAGTAGAATTAAATGTAAAATATCTTCTTTACGCCATAAGCGGGCAACTGATCTAGTGGTTCGCCTGGTGGTAAGCGATCACCACCGCCCATGAATATTCAATGAACATTCACAGAGCGCCAACCACTTTTAAGGGGTAAGGGATAAGGAAAGGGTTGACGACTAGAAAGAAGGAATGGACTGGGAAGGGTGAGGAAAGGCCTCACCCACTCACCGTAAGAAACACAATAGCCTGCTACTACTACCGATTTTCTGTAAAGGTATGGTGCTTCCCCGGTGCGAGCTGATCGAATTCGTGCCGAAGCGTGCCTGACTACATATAAACTTTCTAGCTGCGCCCGCGGTTTCACCCGTGTTAGTCCGTATCCCGTAGGAATATCGGGATAAAAAGTTACCTATACGTTATTCCAGTTGTCCAGCTGTCTACGTACCAAATTTCATTGCAATCGGTTCAGTAGTTTTTGCGTGCAAGAGCAACAAAACAAAGGATCATTACCAATAAAAGGATCGTCAAAATCGTTTTACTAATGTCAATTAAAAAATTTAAAAAAACCCCGAAAATACAATTCAATTAAAAACCTCATTTTTTGAATTTAATATTAAAAAATACAATATCAAATAATATTAATTTAATTATCAATAAATACTTAATTTTAATTAATAAATCACAACACAGCATAAAACAAAGCTTTTCGCTTGCTCTGTCCCTATGTAAGCTTAATTAAATCTTTAGAACTACGCGGATTTTGATGTTGTTTTTTTTATAGATAGAGAGAATCAAGAGGAAGTTTTATATGTATATAGTGAAGTCCCGTGTCATGATCATATGGGGCAGATGATGTACATCTGTTTCACTGATCGATTTTCTTTAGGGACAAGTAGGTGATCAGCCTTCTGTGTCCTGCCAGACCGAGATATATTTTTTTTTGTGCGTCCCCACCGGGAATTGAACTCAGGACCCCTCGGTTCTACGCTCACGCGTTAACCACTGTACCAAGGAGGCGGTTTATATGTATAATAGCATCTATTAAACTACTCCGAATCAACGTGTGCGAAGCCGCGGGCTACTAATTAATAATCGCCAAAAAAATTCAGCGCACCAAAGCGCATTTCTATGCTTATTCAAT